>NW_028168709.1:0-46507 GCF_964237585.1 Gallinula chloropus
GGTGAGTGTGCAACGGGCGTGCAAGGGGCGTGCAACACACCCCCAGACCCCCCAGACCCCCCCAGGCCTTCCAGACCCCCCCCAGACACCCCCTCCCATACACAGACCCCCCCCCATAACGAGCCCAACATCCCTGACCCCAGCAAGGTGAGTGTGCAATGGGCGTGCAAGGGGCGTGCAACACCCCCCCAGACCCCCCAGACCCCCCCCCAGACACCCCCAGGCCCTCTAGACCCTGCCCAGACACCCCCTCCCATACACAGAGCCTCCCCATAACCAGCCCAACAGCCCTGACCCCAGCAAGGTGAGTGTGCAACAGGTGTGCAACGGGTGTGCAACACACCCCCAGACCCCCCAGACACCCCTGAGACCCCCCCAGACCCCCCCCAAACACCCCCCGACACGCAGACCCACTGACCCCCCCATAACCAGCCCTGCTGCCCCCCGACCCCAGCACGGTGAGTGTGCAACGGGTGTGCAAGGGGCGTGCAACACCCCCCCAGACACCCCAGACCCCCCCCAGACACCCCCCAAACACCCCCCAGACACCCCCCCCCACACAGACCCACGATCCACCCCCATAACCAGCCCTGCTGCCCCCCGACCCCAGCAAGGTGAGTGTGCAACGGGCGTGCAAGGGGCGTGCACATCCCCTGAGATCCCCCTGAGATCCCCCAGACCCCCTCCCAAACACCCCCCCTTGTAACCCCTCACACCCCCTTACACCCCCTTGTAACCCCCTTGTAACCCCTTGTAACCCCCTTGTAACCCCCTTAACACCCTCATGTAACCCCCTTACAACCCCTTGTAACCCCACGTAACCCGCTTGTAACCCACTCATGCCCCCTTACACCCCCTTGTAACCCCCTTGCACCCCCTTGTAACCCCCTTGTAACACACTTACACCCCTTTCCACCCCCTTGCAACCCCTTTACACCTCCTTGTAACCCCCTTACACCCGCTTGTAACCCCTTGTAACCCCCTTACACCCCCATGTAACCCCTTGTAACCCCTTGTAACCCCACATAACCCTCATGTAACCTCCTTACACCCCCTTGTAAGCCCCTTATACCCCTTTACACCACCTTGCAACCCCCTTACACCCCCTTGTAGCCCCTTGTAACCCCCATGTAACCCCCTTACACCCCCTTGTAACCCCCTTGTAACCCCCTTACACCCCCTTGTAACCCCCTTACACCCCCTTGTAACCCCTTGTAAACCCCATGTAACCCCCTTACACCCCCTTGTAACCCCCTTACACCCCCTTGTAACCCCCTTATACCCCCTTCTAACCCCTTGTAACCCCCTTGTAACCCCCTTATACCCCCTTGTAACCGCTTGTAACCCGACATAACCTTCATGTAACCCCCTTACACCCCCTTGTAACCCCCTTATACCCCCTCGGAACCCCTTGTAACCCCCTTGTAACCCCCTTACACCCCCTTACACCCCCATGTAACCCCCTTACACCTGCTTGTAACCCCATGGAACCCTCATGTAACCCCCTTACACCCCCATGTAACCCCTTGTAACCCCTTGTAACCCCACATAACCCTCATGTAACCCCCTTACACCCTCTTGTAACCCCACATAACCCTCATGTAACCCCCTTACACCCCCTTGTAACCCCCTTATACCCCTTTACACCACCTTGCAACCCCCTTACACCCCCTTGTAGCCCCTTGTAACCCCCATGTAACCCCCTTACACCCCCTTGTAACCCCTTGTAAACCCCATGTAACCCCCTTACACCCCCTTGTAACCCCCTTACACCCCCTTGTAACCCCCTTATACCCCCTTGTAACCCCTTGTAACCCCCTTGTAACCCCCTTATACCCCCTTGTAACCGCTTGTAACCCGACATAACCTTCATGTAACCCCCTTACACCCCCATGTAACCCCCTTACACCCCCTTGTAACCCCACATAACCCTCATGTAACCCCCTTACACCCCCTTGTAACCCCCTTATACCCCCTCGGAACCCCTTGTAACCCCCTTGTAACCCCCTTGTAACCCCTTGTAACCCCTTGTAACCCCCTTGTAACCCCCTTATACCCCCTTGTAACCGCTTGTAACCCGACATAACCTTCATGTAACCCCCTTACACCCCCATGTAACCCCCTTACACCTGCTTGTAACCCCATGGAACCCTCATGTAACCCCCTTACACCCCCTTGTAACCCCCTTACACCCCCTTGTAACCCCCTTACACCCCCTTGTAACCCCCTTATACCCCCTTGTAACCCCTTGTAACCCCCTTGTAACCCCCTTATACCCCCTTGTAACCGCTTGTAACCCGACATAACCTTCATGTAACCCCCTTACACCCCCATGTAACCCCCTTACACCTGCTTGTAACCCCATGGAACCCTCATGTAACCCCCTTACACCCCCTTGTAACCCCCTTATACCCTCTTGTAACCCCTTGTAACCCTCTTACACCCCCTTGTAACCCCTTGTAACCCCACGTAACCCCCTTACACCCCCTTGTAACCCCCTTATACCCCCTTGTAACCCCTTGTAACCCCCTTGTAACCCCCTTACACCCCTTTACACCCCCTTGCAACCCCCTTACACCCCCTTGTAACCCCTTCCCCCCCTCCAGGTGACCGCCTTCGGGCCAGGCCTCCAAGGCGGCCGCGTTGGCACCCCGGCTCCCTTCACCATCGACACCAAAGGCGCCGGGACGGGCGGGTTGGGGCTGACGGTGGAGGGACCTTGCGAGGCCAAAATCGAGTGTCAGGACAACGGGGACGGGTCCTGCTCCGTCTCCTACCTGCCCACCGAGCCCGGGGACTACTCCATCAACATCCTCTTCGCCGAGCGCCACATCCCCGGCAGCCCCTTCAAGGCCACGGTCACCCCGCTCTTCGACCCCACTATGGTGACGGCCACGGGGCCCGGCCTGGAGCGTGGGAAGGCTGGGGAAGCTTCCACCTTCCTGGTGGATTGTTCCAAAGCTGGAGAGGCCGAGTTGACCATCGAGATCATCTCGGAGGCCGGGGTGAAGGCTGAGGTCCTCATCCAGAACAACAGGGACGGGACTTACTCCATCACCTACACGCCAGCCTGCGCCGGCGCCTACACCATCACCATCAAGTACGGGGGACACCCTGTGCCCAAGTTCCCCGTCTGCGTGGCTGTGGAACCGGCCGTGGATACCAGCGGGGTGAAGGTCTATGGAAAAGGGGTGGAGCCCAGAGGTGGGTTACAAGGGTGGGGGTGGGGTGGAGTGGGGGAACTTGTCTCTGGGGGTGTCTCCTCCCCGTGGGTATCTCCAGGGGCATCTCCTCCCCATGGGCATCTCAACCCTGAGGGTATCTCCATGGGCATCTCCTTCCCTTGGGCATCTCCATGAGTATCCCCTCTCCATGAATATCCCCTCCCCATGAATATCCCCTCCCCATGGACAACTTGTCCCTGAGGGCATCTCCATGGGCATCTCCACCCCATGGGCATCTCCAGGGGCATCTCCTCCCCATGGACAACTTGACCCTGAGGGCATCTCCATGGGCATCTCCATGGGCATCTCCAGGGGCATCTCCTCCCCATGGGCATCTCAACCCTGAGGGCATCTCCATGGGCATCTCCTTCCCTTGGGCATTTCCATGGGCATCTCCTTCCCTTGGGCATCTCAACCCTGAGGGCATCTCCAGGGGCATCTCCTTCCCTTGGGCATCTCCATGAGTATCCCCTCCCCATGAATATCCCCTCCCCATGGACAACTTGTCCCTGAGGGCATCTCCATGGGCATCTCCTCCCCATGGGCATCTCAACCCTGAGGGCATTTCCATGGGCATCTCCTTCCCTGGGGCTTCTCCTCCCCATGGGCATCTCCATGGGCATCTCCTTCCCTTGGGCATCTCCTTCCCTTGGGCATCTCCTCCCCATGGGCATCTCAACCCTGAGGGGATCTCCATAGGCATCTCCTTCCCTGGGGCATCTCCTCCCCATGGGTATCTCCAGGGGGCATCTCCTTCCCTTGGGCACCCCAACCCTGTGGGCATCTCCACCCCATGGGCATCTCCATGAATATCCCCTCCCCATGAATGTCCCATCCCCATGGACAACTTGACCCTGAGGGCATCTCTAGGGGCATCTCCTTCCCTTGGGCATCTCCACGAATATCCCCTCCCATGAATATCCCCTCCCCATGGACAACTTGTCCCTGAGGGCATCTCCATGGGCATCTCCACCCCATGGGCATCTCCATGGATATCCCCTCCCCATGGACAACTTGACCCTGAGGGTATCTCCATGGGCATCTCCAGGGGCAGCTCCTCCCCATGGGCATCTCAACCCTGAGGGCATCTCCATGGGCATCTCCTTCCCTGGGGCTTCTCCTCCCCATGGGCATCTCCTTCCCTTGGGCATCTCCTTCCCTTGGGCATCTCCTCCCCATGGGCATCTCAACCCTGAGGGGATCTCCATGGGCATCTCCTTCCCTGGGGCATCTCCATGAATATCCCCTCCCCATGAATATCCCCTCCCCATGGACAACTTGTCCGTGAGGGCATCTCCATGGGCATCTCCTCCCCATGGGCATCTCCAGGGGCATCTCGTCCCCATGGGCATCTCAACCCTGAGGGCATCTCCAGGGGCATCTCCTTCCCTTGGGCATCACCATGAATATCCCCTCCCCGTGAATATCCCCTCCCCATGGATAACTTGACCCTGAGGGCATCTCTATGGGCATCTCCTCCCCATGGGCATCTCCTCTCCATGGGCATCTCCAGGGGCATCTCCTTCCCTTGGGCATCTCCATGAATATCCCCTCCCCATGGACAACTTGTCCCTGAGGGCATCTCCATGGGCATCTCCTCCCCATGGTCATCTCCATGGGCATCTCCTTCCCTTGGGCATCCCAACCCTGAGGGCAGCATCTCCAGGGGCATCTCCTTCCCTTGGGCATCTCCATGGGCATCTCCAGGGGCATCTTCTTCCCTTGGGCACCCCAACCCTGTGGGCATCTCCACCCCATGGGCATCTCCATGAATATCCCCTCCCCATGAATGTCCCATCCCCATGGACAACTTGTCCCTGAGGGCATCTCCATGGGCATCTCCACCCCATGGGCATCTCCAGGGGCATCTCCTCCCCATGGACAACTTGACCCTGAGGGCATCTCCATGGGCATCTCCAGGGGCATCTCCAGGGGCATCTCCTCCCCAGGGGCATCTCAACCCTGAGGGCATCTCCATGGGCATCTCCTTCCCTTGGGCATTTCCATGGGCATCTCCTTCCCTTGAGCATCTCAACCCTGAGGGCATCTCCAGGGGCATCTCCTTCCCTTGGGCATCTCCATGAGTATCCCCTCCCCATGAATATCCCCTCCCCATGGACAACTTGTCCCTGAGGGCATCTCCATGGGCATCTCCTCCCCATGGGCATCTCCAGGGGCATCTCCTCCCCATGGACAACTTGACCCTGAGGGCATCTCCAGGGGCATCTCCTTCCCTTGGGCACCCCAATCCTGTGGGCATCTCCACTCCATGGGCATCTCCATGGATATCCTCTCCCCATGAATATCCCCTCCCCATGGACAACTTGTCCCTGAGGGCATCTCCAGGGGCATCTCCTCCCCATGGGCATCTCCTTCCCTTGGGCATCTCCATGGGCATCTTCTTCCCTTGGGCATCTCCTTCCCATGGGCATATCAACCCTGAGGGCATCTCCATGGGCATCTCCTTCCCTTGGGCATCTCCATGGATATTCCTTCCCCATGAATATCCCCTCCCCATGGACAACTTGACCATGAGGGCATCTCCATGGGCTTCTCCTCCCCATGGTCATCTTGACCATGAGGGCATCTCCAGGGGCATCCCCTTCCCTTTGGGCATCTCCTCCCCTTGGGCATCTCCTCCCCTTGGGCACCCCAACCCCATGGTTATCTCCATGGACCTCTTGACCCTGAGGGCATCTCCAGGGGCATCCCTTCCCCTTGGGCATCTCCTTCCCTTGGGCATATCAACCCTGAGGGCATCTCCATGGGCATCTCCTCCCCTTGGACATCTCCTCCCCATGGGCATCTTGACCATGAGGGCATCTCCATGGGCATCCCCTTCCCTTTGGGCATCTCCTCCCCATGGGACCCTCTTCCCTGAGGGCATCTCCATGGGCATCCCCTCTCCATGGGCATCCCGACCCCCATGGCATCTCCATGGGCATCCCCTCCCCATGGGCACCCCAACCCCTGGGCATCTCCAGGGGCATCCGCTCCCCATGGGACCCTCTTCCCCATGGGCACCTCCCTGGTCCCCCCCTCCCCTCCCACCACCCCATCCCCAGTGCCACCCCCTGCCTGTGGCCACCCCCCCCACCCATGGGGGGGTCTCCTGGCACCCCCCAGCTGTCCCCTCATGGTGACAGTGGGTGGGACCCCCACCCAGGGCGGGCACCTCAGGGTGCATGGTGGGGGTGACACTGGGTGGCACCGGGGTGATGCTGGGTGATGTGGGGTGACAGATGCTGGGGTGACACTGGACGATGCCAGGTGATACTGGGTGATGCTGGGGTGACACCAGGGTGATGCCAGGCTGACACTGGGTGGTGCAGGGTGACACCAGGGTGACGCTGGGTGACACTGGGGTAACACAGGGTGACACGGGGTGATGATGGGGTGACACAAGGTGACACAGGGTGACACCAGGTGACACAGGGTGACAATGGGGTGATGCCGGGTGATGTGGGGTGATGATGGGGTGATGATGGGGTGACACCAGGTGACACTGGGTGACACCAGGTGACACAGGGTGACGATGGGGTGACGCCGGGTGACGTGGGGTGACACTGGGGTGACGCTGGGGTGACACTGGGTGACACAGGGTGATGATGGGGTGACGTCGGGTGACACCAGGTGACACAGGGTGATGATGGGGGTGACACCGGGTGACGCCGGGTGACACCGGGGTGACACAGGGTGATGATGGGGGTGACACAGGGTGACAGCGGGTGACACAGGATGATGATGGGGTGACACCAGGTGACAGTGGGGTGATGTAGGGTGACACTGGGTGACGCTGGGTGACACCGGGTGACACAGGGTGACACAGGGTGATGCTGCGGTGATGCCAGGTGACACTGGGGTGATGTGGGGTGACATCGGGTGACAATGGGGTGATGTGGGGTGATGCTGGGGTGACACCAGGTGACAGTAGGGTGGTGATGGGGTGACACAGGGTGATGATGGGGGTGACACAGGGTGACACCGGGTGACACTGGGTGATGCTGGGGTGACGCCAGGTGACACTGGAGTGATGTGGGGTGCCGCCGGGTGACATAGGGTGACATAGGGTGATGATGGGGTGACACAGAGTGACACTGGGTGACACCGGGGTGGCACAGGGTGATGATGGGGATGACACAGGGTGACACTGGGTGACGCCGGGTGATGATGGGGTGACAATAGGTGACATGGGGGTGATGTGGGGTGCCGCTGGGTGACAGCGGGTGACACAGGGTGATGCTGGGGTGACACCAGGTGACAGTGGGGTGATGATGGGGTGACGTTGGGTGACACCAGGTGACACAGGGTGATGATGGGGGTGACACAGGGTGACACCGGGTGACACAGGGTGATGCTGGGGTGGCGCCAGGTGACAGTGGGGTGATGTGGGGTGACACCGGGTGACAGTGGGGTGCCGCCGGGTGACAGCGGGTGCCGCTGTGCCGCAGGCGTCCTGCGCGAGGTGGGCACGGAGTTCACGGTGGACGCGCGGGCGCTGACGCAGGGGGGGGGTCCCCACGTGGCCGCCCGTGTCCTCAACCCCTCGGGCGCCAACACCGAGACCTTCGTCACCGACCTGGGCGACGGCACCTACCGCGTGGCCTACACCCCCTTCGAGGACGGTGAGGGACCCCAACAACCCCCCCACGCCCAGCCCCCGCCTCGGGGGACCCCCTAAACCCCCCAAAACCCACCCCCACCCTGAGGGACCCCAACACCCCCTCCAAACACCACCCCACCCTGGGGAACCCCCAAACCCACCCCCACCCTGAGTGACCCCTACACACCCCCCAAACCCA
The DNA here is from genome assembly GCF_964237585.1 of Gallinula chloropus. Lineage (NCBI taxonomy): Eukaryota > Metazoa > Chordata > Aves > Gruiformes > Rallidae > Gallinula > Gallinula chloropus. Next base: position 8,027 of record NW_028168709.1, read on the forward strand.
CCCCTGCCCCAGGGGACCCCCCAAAACCCCACCCCAGGGCACCCCCAGACCCCCCCAAACCCCCTGAGACCCCCTCAAACCCCAACCAGAGACCCCCCAAACCCTCTGAGACCCCCCAAACCCCAATAAGGGACCTTCAAACCCCCTGAGATCCTCCAAAATCCCAACCAGTCACCCCCAAACCCCTCAAAGCACCCCTAAACCCCAACCAGGGACCCCTTGAGGCCCCCCAAACCCCAACCCAGGACCCCCAAACCCCCTGAGATCCTTCAAAACCCCAACCAGGGATCCCCAAACCCCCCAAGACACCCCCAAAACCCAACCAGGGACCCCTTGAGACCCCCCAAACCCCCACCAGGGACCCATTGAGACCCCTGAAACTCCAACCAGGGACCCCCAAACCCCCCAAGACACCCCCAAACCCCAACCAGGGACCTTCAAACCCCCTGAGATCCTCCAAAACCCCAACCAGGGACCCCAAACCCCCCAAGACACCCCCAAAACCCAACCAGGGACCTTCAAACCCACTGAGAGCCCCTAAACCCCAACCAGGGACCCCCTGAGACCCCCCAAACCCCAACCAGGGACCTTCAAACCCACTGAGAGCCCCTAAACCCCAACCAGGGACCCCCTGAGACCCCCCAAACCCCAACCAGGGACCTCTTGAGACCCCTGAAACCCCAACCAGGGACCCCCTGAGACCCCCCAAACCCCAACCAGGGACCTCTTGAGACCCCTCAAACCCCAACCAGGGACCCCCAAACCCCTCAAGACACCCCCCAAACCCCAACCAGGAACCTCTTGAGACCCCTGAAACCCCAACCAGGGACCCCTTGAGACCCCCCAAACCCCAACCAGGGACCCCCAAACCCCCCAAGACCCCCCCAAACCCCAACCAGGGACCCCCAAACCCCCCGAGACCCCCCCAAACCCCCATCCCTGTGGGTCGGGGGGTGACAGGGTGGGGTGACGCCGTGTCCCGCCCCGTCCCAGGGCTGCACCTGGTGGAGGTGACGTACGACGAGGTGTCGGTGCCCAAGAGCCCCTTCCGGGTGGGGGTGGCCGAGGGCTGCGACCCCTCCCGCGTGCGGGCGCACGGGCCCGGCCTGGAGGGCGGCCTGGTGGGCAAGGCCACGCGCTTCACCGTGGAGACCAGGTGGGAGCCGGGACCCCCCCACACCCCCACACCCCCGTCAGCCCCATCCCACCCCCCCATATCCCTCCATACCCCCCACATCCCCATCTCACCCCCCCCACATCCCCACACCCCCATCAGCCCCAGCCCACCCCCCCCACACCCCCACACCCCTGTCAGCCCCAGCCCATCCCCCCATATCCCTCCATACCCCCCACATCCCCATCCCATCCCCCTCACATCCCCACACCCCCCCATCAGCCCCAGCCCACTCCCCCCCCACACCCCCACACCCCCGTCAGCCCCATCCTACCCCCCCACATCCCCATCCCACACCCCCCACACCCCCACAACCCCCCCACATCCCCACACCCCCCCCACATCCCCACAGCCCCCCCACATCACCACACCCCCATCAGCCCCATCCCACCCCCCCACATCCCTCCACCCCCCCACATCCCCACAGCCCCCCCACATCCCCACACCCCCGTCAGACCCATCCCACCCCCCCCACATGCCCTCACCCCCATCAGCCCCATCCCACCCCCCCCACATCCCTCCACACCCCCCACATCCCCATCCCACCCCCCTCACATCCCCACACCCCCCACATCCCCATCCCACCCCCCCCACACCCCCCACATCCCCATCCCACACCCCCACACCCCTGTCAGCCCCATCCCACCCCCCTCACATCCCCACACCCCCCCATCTCCACCCTCCATCAGCCCCATCCCACCCCCCCACATCCCCACCCCCCCATCAGCCCCATCCCACCCCCCCCACATCCCCACAGCCCCCCCCACATCCCCATCCCACCCCCCCACATCCTCACAGCCCCCCCACATCCCCACACCCCCGTCAGACCCATCCCACCCCCCCCACATCCCCTCACCCCCATCAGCCCCATCCCACCCCCCCCACATCCCTCCACACCCCCCACATCCCCATCCCACCCCCATCAGCCCCATCCCACCCCCCCACACCCCCACACCCCTGTCAGCCCCAGCCCACCCCCCCCATATCCCCACACCCCCCACATCCCCATCCCACCCCCCTCACATCCCTCCACACCCCCCACATCCCCTCACCCCCGTCAGCCCCATCCCACCCCCCCACATCCCCACCCCCCCATCAACCCCAGCCCACCCCCTCCACATCCCCACCTCCATCCTCCCCATCCCATGAAAGTGCCACCTCCATCATCCCCATCCTCCCATCATGGAAGGGCCACCTTCATCCTCCTCCATCCACCTCATGGAGGGGCCACCTCCATCATCCCCATCCCATGTCATGTCCATCCCCTCGGAGGTGGCACCACCATCTCCATCCCACATCGTGGAGGTGCCACCTCCATCATCTCCACCAAGATGTCAACTCCATCCCACCCCATGGAGGGGCCACCTCTGTCACCTCCATCCCCCATCATGGAGGTGCCACCTCCATCACCTCCCCCACCCCCTGGAGGTGCCACCTCCATCATCCTCCTCCCCTGTCATGGAGGTGCCACCTCTGTCATCTCCACTGAGGTGCCACCTCCATCATCCCACCCCCATCGTGAAGGTGCCACCTCCATCATCTCCCCCCACCCCCTGGAGGTGCCACCTCCATCACCTCCCCCCCTGACATGGAGGTGCCACCTCCGTCATCTCCACTGAGGTGCCACCTCCATCATCCCCACCCCCCATCATGGAGGTGCCACCTCCATCACCTCCCCCCCTGTCATGGAGGTGCCACCTCTGTCATCTCCACTGAGGTGCCACCTCCATCTTCCTCCATCCCCCCATCATGGAAGTGCCACCTCCATCATCCCCACCCCCATCATGGAAGTGCCACCTCCATCATCCCCACCCCCCACCATGGAGGTGCCACCTCCATCATCTCCCTCACCCCATGGAGGTCCCACCTCCATCACCTCCCCCCACCCCATGGAGGTCCCACCTCCATCACCTCCCCCCCTGACATGGAGGTGCCACCTCCATCACCTCCCCCACCCCCATCATGGAGGTGACACCTCCATCATCCCCACCCCCCACCATGGAGGTGCCACCTCCATCACCTCCCCAACCCCCTGGAGGTGCCACCTCCATCATCCTCATCCCCATCATGGAGGTGACACCTCCATCATCTCCCTCACTCCATGGAGGTCCCACCTCCATCACCTCCCCCACCCCCCATCATGAAGGTGCCACCTCCATCCTCCACCCCCCATCCTTCCCATCCCCCTGCCATGGAGGTGCCACCTCCCACCCCCCTCCCATAGACCCGACCCCCCCTGGCCGTGTCACCCCCACCCCAATACCCACCCCACGCCCACCAGTGTCCCTGCCCCTTGTCCTGTCCCCAGGGGCGCGGGCACGGGGGGGCTGGGCCTGGCCATCGAGGGCCCCTCGGAGGCCAAGATGTCCTGCAAGGACAACAAGGACGGGAGCTGCACGGTGGAGTACATCCCCTTCACCCCCGGGGACTACGACGTCAACATCACCTTCGGCGGGCACCCCATCCCCGGTGGGTGGGGGGACGGGGGCTCCCGGGGGGCTGCGGGGGCGGGGGGCTGGGGAGGGGGCACCTGGGGGGCTGTGGGGCTGGGGACCGGGCACCCAGGGGGCTGGGGGGGATGGGGGGCTGAGGAGGGGGCACCTGGGGGGCTGTGGGGCTGGGGAGGGGGCACCCAGGGGGCTGGGGAGGGGGTACCAGGACCTTCGGGGGGCACCCCATCCCTGGTGGGTGGGGGGATGGGGGATTCTGGGGGCTGCGGGGGACGGGGGACTGGGGAGGGGGCACCTGGGGGGCTGTGGGGCTGGGGAGGGGGCTGGGGAGGGGGCACCAGGACCTTCGGGGGGCACCCCATCCCCGGTGGGTGGGGGGACGGGGGCACCTGGGGGGCTTGTGGTGGCTGTGGGGCTGGGGAGGGGGCTGGGGAGGGGGCACCAGGACCTTCGGAGGGCACCCCATCCCCGGTGGGTGGGGGACGGGGGCTCCCGGGAGGCTGCGGGGGACGAGGGGCTGGGGAGGGGGCACCTGGGGGGCTGCAGGGGACGGGGGTCTGGGGAGGGGGCACCTGGGGGACTGTGGGGCTGGGGAGGGGGCACCCAGGGGGCTGGGGAGGGGGTACCAGGACCTTCCGGGGGCACCCCATCCCCGGTGGGTGGGGGGACAGGGGCTCCCGGGGGGCTGCAGGGGACGGGGGGCTGGGGAGGGGGCACCTGGGGGGCTGAGGGGGACAGGGGGCTGGAGGCACCCGGGGGGCTGCGGTGGGGTCTGGGGAGGGGTCTGCAGGTCGTGGTGACCCCAGACAGGGACTGACCCACGTCCTCAGTGACCCCACGCTGACCCCACACTGACCCCTGCCCCACACTGACCCCCACCCCACACTGACCCCCGCCCCACACTGACCCCACGCTGACCCCTCCCCCACACTGACCCCCGCCCCACGCTGACCCCACACTGACCCCAGCCCCACACTGACCCCAGCCCCACACTGACCCCACACTGACCCCACACTGACCCCACACTGACCCCAGCCCCACACTGACCCCCGCCCCACACTGACCCCACACTGACCCCAGCCCCACGCTGACCCCTGCCCCACGCTGACCCCACACTGACCCCACACTGACCCCTGCCCCACGCTGACCCCACGCTGCCCCCCGCCCCACGCTGACCCCACACTGACCCCACACTGACCCCACACTGACCCCCACCCCACGCTGACCCCACACTGACCCCACACTGACCCCACACTGACCCCACGCTGACCCCTGCCCCACGCTGACCCCACACTGACCCCAGCCCCACGCTGACCCCACGCTGCCCCCCACCCCACGCTGACCCCACACTGACCCCACGCTGCCCCACGCTGACCCCACACTGACCCCAGCCCCACGCTGACCCCACGCTGCCCCCCACCCCACGCTGACCCCACACTGACCCCACGCTGCCCCCCGCCCCACGCTGACCCCGCGCTGCCCCCTTGGCAGGGAGCCCGTTCCGGGTGCCGGTGAAGGAGGTGGTGGAGCCCAGCAAGGTGAAGTGCTCGGGGCCGGGGCTGGGCCCCAGCGTGCGGGCGCGGGTGCCACAGAGCTTCACCGTGGACTGCGGCGCCGCGGGGCTGGCGCCACTCGAGGTCACGCTGCTGGGACCCGCGGGTACGGGGCCACAGGGCTGGGCTGGGGGACGAGGGGGGGGCCCGTGGGTGTCCTGCTCCAGGGGGTGTGCTACTCTGGGGTGTCTTGTCCCATGGGGTGTCAACCTCCATAGGGTGTCTAGCTCCATGGGGTGTCCTACCCAGGGGGGTCAACCTCCATGGGGTGCCCAGCTCCATGGGGTGTCCTGCTCCATAGGGTATCCTGCTCCATGGGGTGTCCTACTCATGGGTCCCCTGTCCCATAGGATGCCAACCTCCATGGGTGCCCAGCTCCATGGGTGGCCCACTCCATGGGTGTCCTGCTCCAGGGGGTGTCCTACCCAAGGGTCCCCTGTCCCATAGGATGCCCAGCTCCAGGGGGTGTCCTGCTCCAGGGGGTGTCCTACTCAGGGGTGTCTTGTCCCATGGGGTGTCCTACCCAGGGGTCCCCTGTCCCATAGGGTGCCAACCTCCATAGGGTGCCCAGCTCCATGGGGTGTCCAGCTCCATGGGGTGTCCTGCTCCATGGGTGTCCTGCTCCATGGGGTGTCCAGCTCCATGGGTGTCCTGTCCCATAGGGTGCCCAGCTCCATGGGGTGTCCTGCTCCATGAGGTGTCCTACCCAGGGGTGTCTTGTCCCATGGGGTGTCCTACTCATTGGTCCCCTGTCCCATAGGGTGCTCTGTCCCATAGGGTGCCAACCTCCATAGGGTGCCCAGCTCCATAGGGTGTCCTACTCCTTGGGGTGTCCTGCTCCATGGGGTGTCCTACTCATGGTCCCCTGTCCCATAGGGTGCCAACCTCCATAGGGTGCCCAGCTCCATAGGGTGCCAACCTCCATAGGGTGCCCAGCTCCATGGGGTGTCCTACTCAGGGGTGTCTTGTCCCATGGGGTGCCCAGCTCCATAGGGTGCCCAGCTCCATGGGGTGTCCTGCTCCATGGGGTGTCTTGTCCCATAGGGTGCCAACCTCCATAGGGTGCCCAGCTCCATAGGGTGTCCTGCTCCAGGGGGTGTCCTACTCAGGGGTGTCTTGTCCCATGGGGTGTCCTACCCAGGGGTGTCAACCTCCATGGGGTGTCCAGCTCCATGGGGTGTCTTGTCCCATGGGGTGTCCTACCCAGGGGTCCCCTGTCCCATAGGGTGCCAACCTCCATAGGGTGCCCAGCTCCATGGGGTGCCCAGCTCCATGGGGTGTCCTGCTCCATGGGGTGTCCAGCTCCATGGGGTGTCCTACTCAGGGGTGTCTTGTCCCATGGGGTGTCCTACTCATGGGTCCCCTGTCCCATAGGGTGCTCTGTCCCATAGGGTGCCAATCTCCATAGGGTGTCCAGCTCCATAGGGTGTCCTACTCCATAGGGTGCCCAGCTCCATGGGGTGTCTTGTCCCATGGGGTGTCCTACCCATGGGTGCCCAGCTCCATAGGTGTCCAGCTCCATGGGGTGTCCTACTCAGGGGTGTCTTGTCCCATGGGGTGTCCTACCCATAGGGTGCTCAGTCCCAAAGGGTGCTCAGCTCCATAGGGTGTCCTGCTCCATGGGGTGTCCTACACAGGGGTCCCTTGTCCCATGGGATGTCCTACCCAGGGGTGTCCTTCATGGGGTGTCCTACCCAGGGGTGTCCTACCCATAGCTACCACCCTCCATAGGGTGTCCCATCCACAGTTGTCCTGCCCAGAGACGACACTCCCACCCACCTGATCCCCCCCACCCCACTGGCCCCCCACCCCACTGACCCCTCTTCCCCCAGGCCTGGCTGAGCCCGTGGAGGTCCGTGACAACGGTGACGGTACCCACAAGGTCACCTACACCCCGAGCACCGACGGTCCCTACACCGTGACTGTCAAGTATGGCGGCCAGGAGGTGCCCCGCAGGTGAGGAGACACCCCACATCCCCCCGCTGACCCCACCCATCCCACCCCATCCCGTCCCATCCCATCCCATCCCCATCCCCATCCCATCCCCATCCCCATCCCCATCCCATCCCATCCCATCCCATCCCATCCCATCCCATCCCATCCCATCCCTTCCCATCCCATCCCATCCCATCCCCATCCCCATCCCCATCCCCATCCCATCCCATCCCATCCCATCCCTTCCCATCCCATCCCATCCCATCCCATCCCCATCCCCATCCCATCTCCATCCCCATCCCCATCCCATCCCATCCCCATCCCATCCCCTTGGTGCTGGTTGGCTTGTGGGTGTCTGTGGGGTGCAGAGAAGGTCCCTGTCACCCCACTGACCCCCCTTATTGCCCCCCCAGCCCCTTCAAGGTGCAGATGGTCCCTGGCCATGACCCCATCCCCATCCCATCCCATCCCATCCCATCCCATCCCATCCCCATCCCCATCCCCATCCCATCCCCATCCCATCCCCTTGGTGCTGGTTGGCTTGTGGGTGTCTGTGGGGTGCAGAGAAGGTCCCTGTCACCCCGCTGACCCCCCTTATTGCCCCTCCAGCCCCTTCAAGGTGCAGGTGGTCCCTGGCCATGACCCCATCCCCATCCCCGTCCCATCTCCATCCCATCCCCATCCCATCCCCATCCCCATCCCCACCTTCTCCCTTCCCTTGTGGGTGGCTGGGGGGGGATGTGGGGTGCAGAGAAGGTCCCTGTCACCCCGCTGACCCCCCTTATTGACCCCCCAGCCCCTTCAAGGTGCAGGTGGTCCCTGGCCATGACCCCATCCCCATCCCCATCCCATCCCATCCCCATCCCCATCCCATCCCCATCCCATCCCATCCCATCCCATCCCATCCCATCCCATCCCATCCCATCCCATCCTCATCCCCATCCCCATCCCCATCCCCATCCCATCCCATCCCCATCCCATCCCCATCCCATCCCATCCCATCCCATCCCATCCCATCCCATCCCATCCCATCCCATCCCATCCCATCCCATCCCCATCCCCATCCCCATCCCATCCCCATCCCCATCCCCATCCCCATCCCATCCCATCCCATCCCATCCCATCCCCATCCCATCCCCTTGGTGCTGGTTGGCTTGTGGGTGGCTGTGGGGTGCAGAGAAGATCCCTGTCACCCCACTGACCCCCCCTTATTGCCCCCCCAGCCCCTTCAAGGTGCAGGTGGTCCCTGGCCATGACCCCATCCCCATCCCCATCCCATCCCATCCCATCCCCATCCCCATCCCATCCCCATCCCATCCCATCCCATCCCATCCCATCCCATCCCCATCCCCATCCCCATCCCCATCCCATCCCATCCCCATCCCATCCCCATCCCATCCCATCCCATCCCATCCCATCCCATCCCATCCCATCCCATCCCCATCCCATCCCCATCCCATCCCCATCCCATCCCATCCCCATCCCATCCCCTTGGTGCTGGTTGGCTTGTGGGTGGCTGTGGGGTGCAGAGAAGATCCCTGTCACCCCACTGACCCCCCCTTATTGCCCCCCCAGCCCCTTCAAGGTGCAGGTGGTCCCCGGCCATGACCCCATCCCCATCCCCATCCCCATCCCCATCCCATCCCCATCCCATCCCCATCCCATCCCATCCCATCCCATCCCATCCCATCCCCATCCCCATCCCCACCTTCTCCCTTCCCTCGTGGGTGTCTGGAGGGGGATGTGGGGTGCAGAGAAGATCCCTGTCACCCCACTGATCCCCCTTATTGCCCCCCCAGCCCCTTCAAGGTGCAGGTGGTCCCTGGCCATGACCCCATCCCCATTCCCATCCCATCCCCATCCCCATCCCATCCCATCCCCATCCCATCCCCATCCCATCCCCATCCCATCCCCATCCCATCTCCATCCCCATCCCCATCCCATCCCATCCCATCCCCATCCCATCCCCTTGGTGCTGGTTGGCTTGTGGGTGTCTGTGGGGTGCAGAGAAGGTCCCTGTCACCCCGCTGACCCCCCCTTTTGCCCCCCCAGCCCCTTCAAGGTGCAGGTGGTCCCCGGCCATGACGCCAGCAAGGTCCGTGCCAGCGGCCCCGGGCTGAGCCCCAGCGGGTTCCCCGCCAGCCTCCCCGTGGAGTTCGGCATCGACACCCGCGAGGCCGGGCAGGGGGTGCTCAGCGTCCAGATCCTGGTGGGTGGGGGTCCAGGGGGGTGGGAAAGGAGGGGTGTAGGAGGGTGATGTGGGTGGTTATGGGATGACGCGGGTGGTTTGGGGGTAATGTGGGGGGTGACATCGTGGTGGGGGTGACGTAGGTGGTGGTGGTGGGGTGATGTGGGTGGTTGGGGGGTGAGGTGGGTGTTTCTGGGGTGACACAGGTGGTGGTGGGGTGATGTGTGTGGTTATGGGGTGATACAGGTGGTGGGGGGTGATGTGGGTGGTTTGGGGGTGATGTGTGTGGTTATGGAGCCACGTGGGTGTTTGTGGGGTGACACGGGTGGTGTTGGGGTGACATCATGGTGGGGTGACATCATGGTGGGGTGACATAGGTGGTGGTGGTGGGGTGATGTGGGTGGTTGGGGGGTGAGGTGGGTGTTTCTGGGGTGACACAGGTGGTGGTGGGGTGATGTGGGGGGTAGTGGGGTGACATAGTGGTGGGGTGACATAGGTGGTGGTTGTGGGGTGATGTGGGTGGTTGGGGGGTGATGTGGGTGGTTATGGGGTGACACAGGTGGTGGGGGGTGATGTGGGGGGTTATGGGGTGATACAGGTGGTGGGGGTGATGTGGGTGGTTATGGGGTGACACGGGTGGTTGTGGTGTGATGTGGATGCTTATGGGTTGTCACAGGTGGTTGTGGGGTGATGTGGGTGGTTGGGGGGTGATGTGGGCGGTTATGGGGTGACACAGGTGGTTGTGGGGTGATGTGGGGGGTAGTGGGGTGACATAGTGGTGGGGTGACATAGGTGGTGGTAGGGGGGTGATTTGGGTGGTTGTGGGGTGATGTGTGTGGTTATGGGGTGGTACAGGTGGTGGGGGGTGATGTGGGTGGTTTGGGGGTGATGTGAGTGGTTATGGAGCCACGTGGGTGTTTGTGGGGTGACACGGGTGGTGTTGGGGTGACATCATGGTGGGGTGACATCATGGTGGGGTGACATAGGTGGTGGTGGTGGGGTGATGTGGGTGGTTGTGGGGTGATGTGGGTGGTTTGGGGGTGATGTGGGGGGTGACATCATGGTGGGGTGACATAGGTGGTGGTGGTGGGGTGATGTGGGTGGTTGGGGGGTGAGGTGGGTGTTTATGGGGTGACACAGGTGGTTGTGGGGTGATGTGGGGGGTAGTGGGATGACATAGTGGTGGGGTGACGTAGGTGGTGGTAGGGGGGTGATGTGGGTGGTTGTGGGGTGATGTGGGTGGTTATGGGGTGGTACAGGTGGTGGGGGGTGATGTGGGTGGTTTGGGGGTGATGTGGGTGGTTATGGAGCCACGTGGGTGTTTGTGGGGTGACACGGGTGGTGTTGGGGTGACATCATGGTGGGGTGACATAGGTGGTGGTGGTGGGGTGATGTGGGTGGTTGTGGGGTGATGTGGGTGGTTATGGGGTGACACAGGTGGTGGTGGGGTGACATCGTGATGGGGTGACACGGGTGGTGATGTGGGTGGTTGTGGGGTGACACAGGCGGTTGTTGGGTGATGTGGGGGGTAGTGGGGTGACATTGTGTTGGGGTGACACGTGGGTGGTGGTAGGGGGGTGATTTGGGTGGTTGGGGGGTGAGGTGGGTGGTTATGGGGTGGCACAGGTGATTGTGGGGTGAGGTGGGGGGTGCTGGGACCACGTGGGTGTTTGTGGGGTGACATGGTTGGTGGTGGGGTGACATCGTGGTGGGGTGACACAGGTGGTGGTGGTGGGGTGATGTGGGTGGTTGTGGGGTGATTTGGGTAGTTATGGGGTGACACAGGTGGTTGTGGGGTGATGTGGGGGGTGGTGGGGCCACATGGGTGTTTGTGGGGTGACATGGGTGGTGGTGGGGTGACAGGGTGATTTGGGGGATGCTGGGCCCCGTAGATCACCCCAGACCCCCTGGCATGGGGCGCTGGGACCCACAGATCACCCCAGACCCCCTGCCATGGGGCACTGAGCCCCATACATGGTGCTGAGCCCCATAGGTCACCCCAGACCCCCTGCCATGGGGCGCTGAGCTCCCTGTGGGTCCCTGAGCCCCCCATGTGCCCCCTGTCCCCCCAGGACCCTGAGGGGCGCCCCACCAAGGCCTCAGACCCCCTGCCATGGGGCGCTGAGCCCCATAGGGGATGCTGGGTCCCACAGGTCACCCCAGACCCTCTGCCATGGGACACTGGGCTCCCTGTGGGTCCCTGAGCCCCCATGTGCCCCCTGCCCCCCAGGACCCCGAGGGGCGTCCCACCAAGTCCTCAGACCCCCTGCCATGGGGCACTGAGCCCCATAGATCACCCCAGACCCCCTGCCATGGGGTGCTGGGACCCATAGGGGATGCTGGGCCCCACAGGTCACCCCAGACCCCCTGGCATGGGGCGCTGAGCCTGACAGGTCACCCCAGACCCCCTGGCATGGGGCGCTGGGCCCCATAGGGGATGCTGGGCCCCACAGGTCACCCCAGACCCCCTGGCATGGGGCACTGAGCCCCATAGGGGATGCTGGGTCCCATAGGTCTTGCCAGACCCCCTGGCATGGGGCACTGAGCCCCATACATGGTGCTGAGCCCCACAGGTCACCCCAGACCTCCTGGCATGGGGCGCTGGACCCCATAGATCACCCCAGACCCCCTGGCATGGGGCGCTGGGCTCCCTGTGGGTCCCTGAGCCCCCCATGTGCCCCCTGCCCCCCAGGACCCCGAGGGGCGCCCCACCAAGGCGTCGGTGCGGGACCACGGGGACGGGACGCACACGGTGACCTACGTGCCGGAGCTGGCCGGGCGCTACGGGGTCAGCGTGCGCTACGGCGGCGACGAGATCCCCCGCTCGCCCTTCCGCGCCCTGGCGCTGCCCGCCGGCGACGCCAGCAAGTGCCTGGTCACAGGTGGGGATTGACTGACCCCTGACCCATAGACTGACCCCCAGACCCATAGAGTGACCCATAGAGTGACCCCAGACCCATAGAGTGACCCCAGTGACCCCTTGCCCCCCGCTCGCCCTTCCGCGCCCTGGCGCTGCCCGCCGGCGACGCCAGCAAGTGCCTGGTCACAGGTGGGGATTGACTGACCCCTGACCCATAGACTGACCCCCAGACCCATAGAGTGACCCATAGAGTGACCCCAGACCCATAGAGTGACCCCAGTGACCCCTTGCCCCCCGCTCGCCCTTCCGCGCCCTGGCGCTGCCCGCCGGCGACGCCAGCAAGTGCCTGGTCATAGGTGGGGAATGACTGACCCCCAGACTGACCGCTGACCCATAGAGTGACCCCCAGACCCATAGAGTGACCCCTGACCCATAGACTGACCCATAGAGTGACCCCCTGGCCCCCACTCACCCCTCTGCACCCTGGCGCTGCCCGCCGGCAACTCCAGCAAGTGTCTGGTCACAGGTGGGGAATGACTGACCCCCAGACCCATAGACTGACCCATAGAGTGACCCCCTGACCCATAGACTGACCCATAGAGTGACCCCCCTGACCCCCTGCCCCCCGCTCGCCCTTCCGTGCCCTGGCGCTGCCCGCCGGCGACGCCAGCAAGTGCCTGGTCACAGGTGGGCACAGACTGACCCATAGACTGACCCCTGACCCATAGACTGACCCCCCTGACCCATAGACTGACCCCCAGACCCATAGAGTGACCCATAGAGTGACCCCAGACCCATAGAGTGACCCCACTGACCCCCTGCCCCCCGCTCGCCCCTCTGCGCCCTGGCGCTGCCCGCCAGCGATGCCAGCAAGTGCCTGGTCACAGGTGGGGAATGACTGACCCCCTGGCCCATAGAGCGACCCCCTGACCCACAGCGTGACCCACTGACCCATAGGGTGACCCACTGACCCATAGGGTGACCCCCTGACCCATGGCATGACCCCCCTGACCCATGGCATGATCCCCCCTGACCAGGGGACACGAGCAAGTGCCTGGTCACAGGTGGGGAATGACTGACCCCCTGACCCATTGACTGACCCCAGACCCATAGAGTGACCCCCTGACCCATAGAGTGACCCCACTGACCCCCCGACCCATAGCGTGACCCCCCTGCCCCCCTGCCCCCCGCTTGCCCCTCTGCGTCCTGGCGCTGCCCGCCGGCGACACCAGCAAGTGCCTGGTCACAGGTGGGGATTGACTGACCCCCTGACCCACAGCATGACCCACTGACCTATAGGGTGACCCCCTGACCCATGGCATGATCCCCCCTGACCAGGGGACACGAGCAAGTGCCTGGTCACAGGTGGGCACAGACTGACCCCCAGACCGACCCCTGACCCATAGACTGACCCCCTGACCCACAGCGTGACCCACTGACCCATGGCATGACCCCCCCTGACCGGGGGACATGAGCAAGTGCCTGGTAACAGGTGGGGAACCACCCAACCCACAGCATGAGTGACCCCTGACCCACAGAGTGACCCCTGACCCATAGAGTGACCCACTGAATGACTCCTGACCCATAGAGTGACCCCTGACCCACAGAGTGACCCCACTGACCCATAGAGTGACCCCACTGACCCACTGACTCCTGACCCATAGAGTGACCCCTGACCCATAGAGTGACCCCACTGACCCCCTGACCCACAGAGTGTCCCCTGACCCACAGCATCCCCCCCTGACCCACAGCACGTGTCCCCCTGACCCACTGACCCATGGCAGGACCTGACCCACAGCGTGACCCCACTGACCCATGGAGTGACCCCCCTGACCCACAGCATCCCCCTGACCCACAGAGTGTGTCCCACTGACCCACAGCGTGACCCCACTGACCCATGGTGTGACCCCCCTGACCCACAGCATCCCCCTGACCCACAGAGTGTGTCCCACTGACCCACAGCATCACCCCACTGACCCACAGCATGACTCCCCTGACCCACAGCATCCCCCTGACCCACTGAGTGTGTCCCACTGACACACAGTGCGACCCCACTGACCCACAGAGGGTCCCCTGACCCATGGCATCCCCCTGACCCACAGCACGTGTCCCCCACTGACCTATACAGTGTCCCCTGACCCACTGAGTGTCCCCTGACCCACTGACCTACAGCGTCTCCCCCCGACCCACTGACCCACAGCATGTCCCTGACCCACTGAGTGTGTCCCCCGACCCACGGCATCCCCCAGACCCACGGCACGTGTCCCACTGACCCACTGAGTGTCCCCCCCTGACCCACAGCGTGGCCCCCTGACCCACAGACTGTCCACCCCCCCCCAACCCACTGACCCACAGCGTGTCCCCGCCCCACAGAGGGTCCCTGCCCCCCAGCGCAGTGGGGCTGAGCAGGTGCCCCCAGAGCAGAGCAGGACACCCCAGCCCCCCAGAGCTCCCCAGAGCTCCCCAGAGCCGCCCAGAGCCCCCCATAGACCCCAGACCCCCCAGAGCCCCCCCAGAGCCCCCCATAGACCCCAGCCCCCCCAGCCCGCCCCAGAGCGCCCCAGAGCCCCCAGAGACCCCCAGAGACCCCCAGAGACCCCATAGACCCCAGCCCCCCTGACGTGCCTCTCCCCTCTCTCTGCAGTGTCCATCGGGGGCCACGGGCTGGGTGAGTGGAGCTGGGGGGGTGGGGGGTGTTTTGGGGTGGGGGGTGACCAGGCTGTGGGACCCCATGACCTTGACACCCCCTCCCAGAGACCCCCCAAACCTTTCCACCCTCCCAACCCCCTCCAACCCCCCTCCACCCTTCCCAGCCCCCCAAGCCCCCTTCAACCCCCCTCCCCACTCCCCAAACCCCCCTCATCTCCCCCCAAACACCCCTCTGCCCCCCCCACCCCCACAGGCGCCTGCCTGTGCCAACCCCCTCCAACCCCACACTTCCCAGCCCCCAAAGACCCCCTCAACCCCCCTCCCCACCCCCATAACCCCCCTCAACCCCCCTCAAACCCCCTCCAACCCTCCAAACCCCCCTCTAACCCCCCCCCCCCGGCCCCCCCAGGCACCTGCCTGTGCCAACCCCCTCCAACCCCACCCTTCCCACCCCTATAACCCCCCTCTAACTCCCCCAAACCCCCCTCTAACTCCCCCCTTGCCCCCCCAGGCGCCTGCCTGTGCCAACCCCCTCCGACCCCACCCTTCCCACCCCTATAACCCCCCTCAACTCCCCCCAACCCCCCCTCTAACTGCCCCAAATCCCCCTCTAACCCCCCCAACCCCCCACTGCCCCCCCAGGCGCCTGCCTGTGCCAACCCCCTCCAACCCCACCCTTCCCAGCCCCCCAAGCCCCCCTCAACCCCCCTCCCCACCTCCGAAACCCCCCTCAACTCCCCCCAAACTCCCACAACCCCCCTCTAACCCCCCCAAACCCCCCTCTAACCGCCCCAAACCCCTCTCTAACCCCCCCAAACCTCCCTCTAACCACCCCCCCGCCCCCCCAGGCACCTGCCTGTGCCAACCCCCTCCAACCCCACCCTTCCCACCCCTAAAACCCACCTCAACTCCCCCTAAACCCCCCTCTAACCCCCCTCTAACCCCCCCTTCGCCCCCCAGGCGCCTGCCTGTGACATCCCCCTCCAACCCCACCCTTCCCACCCCTATAACCCCCCTCAACTCCCCCCAAACCCCCCTCTAACCCCTGCCCCCGCCCCCCCAGGCGCCTGCCTGTGCCAACCCCCTCCAACCCCACCCTTCCCACCCTTCCCACTCCCCAAGCCCTCCTCAGCCCTCCTCCCCATGCCCTCTAACCCCCCCAAACCCCCGTCAACTCCCCCCAAACCCCCCTCTAACCCCCCCCTCGCCCCCCCAGGCGCCTGCCTGTGCCAACCCCCTCCAACCCCACCCTTCCCACCCTTCCCACTCCCCAAGCCCTCCTCAGCCCTCCTCCCCATGCCCTCTAACCCCCCCAAACCCCCGTCAACTCCCCCCAAACCCCCCTCTAACCCCCCCCTCGCCCCCCCAGGCGCCTGCCTGTGCCCCACCATCCAGCTGGGGGAGGAGACGGTGATCACGGTGGACGCCAAGGCGGCGGGTCAGGGCAAGGTGACCTGCAAGGTGTCCACCCCCGACGGGGCCGAGCTGGACGTGGACGTGGTGGGAGAACCAGGACGGCACCTTCGACATCTTCTACACGGCCCCCGAGCCCGGCAAGTACGGCATCACCATCCGCTTCGGCGGCGAGCACGTGCCCAACAGCCCCTTCCACCTCATGGTGAGCTGGGGACGGGGTGGGATGGGATGGGGATGGGGATGGGATGGGGATGGGGATGGGATGGGGGGAGCACGTGCCCAACAGCCCCTTCCACCTCATGGTGAGCTGGGGATGGGGTGGGATGGGGGTGGGATGGGGTGGGGATGGGATGGGGATGGGGATGGGATGGGATGCGATGGGATGGGATGGGGATGGGATGGGGATGGGATGGGATGGGATGGGATGGGATGGGATGGGGATGGGATGGGGATGGGGATGGGGATGGGATGGGATGGGGGGAGCACGTGCCCAACAGCCCCTTCCACCTCATGGTGAGCTGGGGACAGGGTGGGATGGGATGGGATGGGATGGGATGGGATGGGATGGGGATGGGATGGGGATGGGGATGGGATATGGGGGGGAAAACGTGCCCAACAGCCCCTTCCACCTCATGGTGAGTGGGGAATGGGGTGGGATGGGATGGGGATGGGATGGGATGGGATGGGGATGGGATGGGATGGGATGGGATGGGGTGGGATATGGGGGGGAAAACGTGCCCAACAGCCCCTTCCACCTCATGGTGAGCTGGGGACGGGGTGGGATGGGGTGGGATGGGGATGGGGATGGGATGGGATGGGATGGGATGGGGATGGGATGGGATGGGATGGGATGGGATGGGATGGGATGGGATGGGATGGGATATGGGGGGGAAAACGTGCCCAACAGCCCCTTCCACCTCATGGTGAGCTGGGGACGGGGTGGGATGGGGTGGGATGGGGATGGGGATGGGATGGGATGGGATGGGATGGGATGGGATGGGATGGGATGGGATGGGGATGGGATGGGATGGGATGGGGGGAGCACGTGCCCAACAGCCCCTTCCACCTCATGGTGAGCTGGGATTGGGATGGGATGGGATGGGATGGGATGGGGATGGGATGGGATGGGATATGGGGGGGAAAACGTGCCCAACAGCCCCTTCCACCTCATGGTGAGTGGGGAATGGGGGTGGGATGGGGATGGGATGGGGATGGGGATGGGATGGGGATGGGATGGGGGGAGCACGTGCCCAACAGCCCCTTCCACCTCATGGTGAGCTGGGGACGGGGTGGGATGGGGGTGGGATGGGGTGGGGATGGGATGGGGATGGGGATGGGATGGGATGGGGATGGGATGGGGATGGGATGGGATGGGATGGGATGGGATGGGATGGGATGGGATGGGGATGGGATGGGGATGGGATGGGATGGGATGGGATGGGATGGGGATGGGATGGGATGGGGATGGGATGGGGATGGGATGGGATGGGGATGGGATGGGATGGGATGGGATGGGGTGGGGATGGGATGGGGATGGGGATGGGATGGGATGGGGATGGGATGGGGATGGGATGGGATGGGATGGGATGGGATGGGATGGGATGGGGATGGGATGGGGATGGGATGGGGATGGGATGGGATGGGATGGGATGGGATGGGATGGGGATGGGATGGGATGGGGATGGGATGGGGATGGGATGGGATGGGGATGGGATGGGATGGGATGGGATGGGATGGGATGGGGATGGGATGGGGATGGGGATGGGGATGGGATGGGGATGGGATGGGATGGGATGGGATGGGATGGGGATGGGATGGGATGGGGATGGGGATGGGATGGGATGGGATGGGGATGGGGATGGGATGGGATGGGATGGGATGGGATGGGATGGGATGGGGATGGGGATGGGATGGGATGGGATGGGGATGGGGATGGGATGGGATGGGATGGGATGGGATGGGATGGGATGGGATGGGATGGGATGGGATGGGGATGGGGATGGGATGGGATGGGATGGGGATGGGGATGGGATGGGATGGAATGGGATGGGATGGGATGGGGATGGGGATGGGGATGGGATGGGGATGGGGATGGGGATGGGGATGGGATGGGATGGGGATGGGGATGGGGATGGGATGGGATGGGATGGGGATGGGATGGGGATGGGGATGGGATGGGGATGGGATGGGGATGGGATGGGGATGGGGATGGGATGGGATGGGATGGGATGGGATGGGATGGGATGGGGATGGGGATGGGATGGGATGGGGATGGAATTTGGGGTGGGGGGTGCAGCCCACGGCAGGGGGCTGGTGGGGCTGGGGCTGTTCTCACCCCCATCCCTGCCCCACGGCGTCAGGCCACTGAGGAGCCCCCGGCCCCCCCGGAGACCCTGCGGCCCTTCAGCCTCGTCATCCCCCTCACCCTGCAGAAGGGGGAGATCACAGGTGGGGGGGCTGGGGGGGCTGTGTGAGGTGCTGTGGGTCCCTGTGGGTCCCTGTGGGTCACACCGTGGGGTCCCCAGGGGAGGTGCAGATTCCCCTGGGGTGCTCTGTGGGTCCCTGTGGGTCCCTGTGGGTCCCTGTGGGGTGCTCTGGGTCCCCGTGGGTCCCCGTGGATCGCTGTGGGTCACTGTGGGTCACTGTGGGTCCCCAGGGGAGGTGCAGATGCCCTCAGGGTGCTCTGTGGGGCTCTGTGGGGCTCTGTGGGTCCCTGTGGGGTGCTCTGGGTCCCCGTGGGTCCCCGTGGGTCACTGTGGGTCGCTGTGGGTCCCCAGGGGAGGTGCGGATGCCCTCGGGGCGCTCTGTGGGGCTCTATGGGGAGCTGTGGGTCCCTGCGGGTCCCTGTGGGGCTCTGTGGGGCTCTGTGGGGCTCTGTGGGTCCCCATGGGTCCCTGTGGGGTGCTGTGGGTCACTGTGGGTCGCTGTGGGTCCCCAGGGGAGGTGCGGATGCCCTCGGGGCGCTCTGTGGGGCTCTATGGGGAGCTGTGGGTCCCTGTGGGTCCCTGTGGGGTGCTGTGGGTCCCCGTGGGTCCCCGTGGGTCCCCGTGGGTCGCTGTGGGTCACTGTGGGTCCCCGTGGGTCCCCAGGGGAGGTGAGGATGCCCTCGGGGCGCTCGGCCCGTCCCGAGATCACCGACAACCAGGACGGGACGGTGACCGTGCGGTTCCGCCCCACGGAGAGGGGCCGGCACGAGATGGACCTGCGCTGCGACGGCAACCCCATCCCGGGTGAGGGCACTGGGGGCACTGGGGGGGACTGGGACGGACTGGGAGGGACTGGGAGGGGACTGGGAGAGCACTGGGACAGACTGGGAGGGACTGGGACCTGCGCTGCGACGGCAACCCCATCCCGGGTGAGGGCACTGGGGCACTGGGAGGGACTGGGAGGGACTGGGAGGGGACTGGGAGGGACTGGGAGGGACTGGGAGGCACTGGGGGGGACTGGGAGGGACTGGGAGCTGCGCTGCGACGGCAACCCCATCCCGGGTGAGGGCACTGGGGGCACTGGGAGGCACTGGGAGGCACTGGGGGGGACTGGGACCTGCACTGCGACAGCAACCCCATCCCAGGTGAGGGCACTGGGGGCACTGGGAAGCACTGGGAGGGACTGGGAGGGACTGGGACCTGCGCTGCGACGGCAACCCCATCCCGGGTGAGGGCACTGGGGGCACTGGAAGGGATTGGGAAGGGACGAGGAGGGCACTGGGAGGGACTGGGAGGCTCTGGGAGGGACTGGGAAGGGACTGGAAGGCACTGGGAGGGCACTGGGAGGGACTGAGAGGGACTGGGACCTGCGCTGCAACGGCAACCCCATCCCAGGTGACGGCACTGGGGGCACTGGGAGGGCACTGGGGGAGTACTGGGGGTGTCCTGGGGGCACTGGGAGTGACTGGTGCCCCTGTGCCCCCCAGGGAGCCCCCTCCAGTTCTTCGTGGACGCTCTGGACACCCGGCACGTCAGCGCCTTCGGGCCCGGCCTGAGCCACGGGGTGGTGAACAGGCCCTGCACCTTCACCATCCTCACCCGGGGGGCTGGAGAGGGTGAGTACTGGGGGCACTGGGAGGGGGCTGGGGGGCACTGGGAGGCACTGGGAGGCACTGGGAGGGAGGGTGAGCTGGGCACAGGGGGGTCACGGAGCAACACGAGGTGGTGAACAGGCCCTGCACCTTCACCATTCTCACCTGGGGGGCACTGGGAGGGTGAGGGGGACACTGGGAGGGACTGGGAGGCACTGGGAGGGGGCTGGGGGCCACTGGGAGGCACTGGGAGGGAGGGTGAGCTGGGCACAGGGGGGTCACGGGGCAGCACAAGGTGGTGAACAGGCCCTGCACCTTCACCATCCTCGCCTGGGGGACACTGGGAGGGTGAGGGGGGCACTGGGGAGGCACTGGGAGGCACTGGGAGGCACTGGGAGGGGGCTGGGGGGCACTGGGGGGCACTGGGAGGCACTGGGAGGGAGGGTGAGCTGGGCACAGGGGGGTCACGGGGCAGCACGAGGTGGTGAACAGGCCCTGCACCTTCACCATCCTCACCCGGATGCCCCCGTGAGAGGTTGGAGACCCCCACCCCCCTGCTCTGGAGACCCCCCAGATGCCACCAGGAGCTCTAGGGACCCCCAGATCCCACCGTGAGGGGTTCAAGACCCCCCAGATCCCACCCTGAGGGTTTGGAGACCCCCAGATCCCACCAGAAGCCCTGGAGACCCCTCAGATCCCACCAGGATCTCTCAGGACCCCCAGATCCCACTGTGAGGGGTTGGAGACCCCCAGATGCCACCAGGAGCTCTAGGGACCCCCAAATGCCACCAGGAGGGGTTGGAGACCCCCCAGATCCCACCCTGAGGGTTTGGAGACCCTCAGATCCCACCAGAAGCTCTGGAGACCCCCCAGATGCCACCAGGAGCTCTAGGGACCCCCAAATCCCACCGTGAGGGGTTGGAGACCCCCACCCCCCCTGCTCTAGAGACCCCCTAGATCCCACCAGGAGCTCTAGGGACCCCCAAATCCCACCAGGAGGGGTTGGAGACCCCCACCCCCCTGCTCTGGAGACCACCCAAGATGCCACCAGGAGGGGTTGGGACCCCCAGATGCCACCAGGAGCTCTAGGGACCCCCAGATGCCACCAGGAGGGGTTGGAGACCCCCACCCCCTGCTCTCTAGACCTCTAAATCCCAGCGTGAGGGGTTGTAGACCCCCCAAACCCCCCTGTGAGGGGCTGTACCCCCCCCCCCCGCCTGCCTACTGACCCCGCTGTGCCCCAGGGGGTCTGTCCCTGGCCGTGGAGGGTCCGTCCAAGGCGGAGATCAGCTGCCAGGACAACAAGGACGGGACCTGCACCGTGTCCTACCTGCCCACCGCCCCCGGCGACTACAGCATCATCGTGCGCTTCGACGAGCAGCACATCCCAGGCAGCCCCTTCACCGCCAAGGTCACGGGTGAGGGGAGACCCCCACCCACCCCCACCCACCCCACACCACCCCCAAACACCCAACCCACCCCCACCCATCCCCAACCCACCCTACCCAACCCCAACCCAACCCCAACCCAACCCCATCAATGAGCAGCACATCCCAGGCAGCCCCTTCACCGCCAAGGTCACGGGTGAGGGGAGACCCCCACCCACCCCCACACACCCCACACCACCCCCAACCCACCCCAACCCACCCCCACACACCCCAACCCACCCAACCCAACCCCATCCCATCCCCATCCCATCCCCATCAATGAGCAGCCCCTTCACCGCCAAGGTCACGGGTGAGGGGAGACCCCCACCCACCCCCACACACCCACAACCCACCCACACACACCCCAACCCACCCCCAACCCACCCCCAACCCACCCCAACCCATCCCATCCCATCCCCATCCCCACCCCAACCCACCTCCAGCCCTGGAGATGCCAACCCACATGACTGTGGAGACCCCAACCCATCTCCAGTCCTGGAGACCCCAACCCATCATCTTCAGCCCTGGAGAGACCCCAACCCATCATCTTCAGCCCTGGAGACCCCAATCTATCTCCAGCCCTGGAGACCCCATCCCACATGGCTGTGGAGACCCCAACCCATCACCTCCAGCCCTAGAGACCCCAACCCACATGACTGTGGAGACCCCAACCCACCATCTCCAGTCCTGGAGACCCCAACCCATCACCTCCACCCCTGGAAGACCCCATCCCACATGGCTGTGTAGACCCCAACCCATCACCTCCACCCCTGGAAGACCCCATACCACATGGCTGTGGAGACCTCAACCAATCACCTCCAGCCCTGGAGACCCCAACCCATCATCTCCAGCCCTGGAGACCCCATCCCACATGGCTGTGGAGACCCCAACCCATCACCTCCAGCCCTGGAGACCCCATACCACATGACTGTGGAGACCCCAACCCATCACTTCCAGCCCTGGAGACCCCAACCCATCACCTCCAGCCCTATAGACCCCAACCCACATGACTGTGGAGACCCCAACCCATTACCTCAAGCCCTGGAGACCCCATCCCACATGGCTGTGGAGACCCCAACCCATCACCTCCAGCCCTAGAGACCCCATCCCACATGGCTGTGGAGACCCCAACCCATCACCTCCAGCCCTAGAGACCCCATCCCACATGGCTGTGGAGACCCCAACCCATCACTTCCAGCCCTGGAGACCCCAACCCATCACCTCCAGCCCTATAGACCCCAACCCACATGACTGTGGAGACCCCAACCCATCACCTCCAGCCCTAGAGACCCCATCCCACATGGCTGTGGAGACCCCAACCCATCACCTCCAGCCCTGGAGACCCCATCCCACATGGCTGTGGAGACCCCAACCCATCACCTCCAGCCCTATAGATCCCAACCCACATGACTGTGGAGACCCCAACCCATCACCTCCAGCCCTAGAGACCCCATCCCACATGGCTGTGGAGACCCCAACCCATCATCTCCAGCCCTGGAGACCCCAACCCATCACCTCCACCCCTGGAAGACCCCATCCCTCCCCCCCACCCCCGGTGACCGTGTCCCCTGTGCCCCCCAGGGGATGACTCCATGCGCACGTCGCAGCTCAACGTGGGCACCTCGACCGATGTCTCGCTGAAGATCACGGAGAGCGACCTGAGCCAGCTGAGCGCCAGCATCCGGGCCCCCTCGGGCCACGAGGAGCCCTGTCTGCTCAAGCGCCTGCCCAACCGCCACATCGGTGGGTCAGGGGACAGGGACAGGGGATGGGGACAGGGGACAGGGACAGGGGACAGGGGTCAGGGGACAGGGGACAGGGGACAGGGGCAGGGGAGCAGCATCCGGGCCCCCTCGGGCCACGAGGAGCCCTGTCTGCTCAAGCGCCTGCCCAACCGCCACATCGGTGGGTCAGGGGACAGGGACAGGGGACAGGGACAGGGGACAGGGACAGGGGCAGGGGACAGGGGACAGGGGCAGGGGGACAGGGACAGGGACAGGGGATGGGGACAGGGGACAGGGGACAGGGGACAGGAGCAGGGACAGGGGACAGGGGACAGGGACAGGGACAGGGGATGGGGACAGGGGACAGGGGACAGGGACAGGGGACAGGGGACAGGGGACAGGGACAGGGACAGGGACAGGGACAGGGGAGCAGTATCCGGGCCCCCTCGGGCCACGAGGAGCCCTGTCTGCTCAAGCGCCTGCCCAACCGCCACATCGGTGGGTCAGGGGACAGGGACAGGGGCAGGGACAGGGGACAGGGGACAGGGGACAGGGGACAGGGACAGGGGACAGGGGATGGGGACAGGGGAGCAGCATCCGGGCCCCCTCGGGCCACGAGGAGCCCTGTCTGCTCAAGCGCCTGCCCAACCGCCACATCGGTGGGTCAGGGGACAGGGACAGGGGACAGGGACAGGGGACAGGGAACAGGGACAGGGGACAGGGACAGGGACAGGGACAGGGACAGGGACAGGGGACAGGGGACAGGGGAGCAGCATCCGGGCCCCCTTGGGCCACGAGGAGCCCTGTCTGCTCAAGCGCCTGCCCAACCGCCACATCGGTGGGTCAGGGGACAGGGACAGGGGCAGGGACAGGGGCAGGGACAGGGACAGGGGCAGGGGGACAGGGACAGGGACAGGGGATGGGGACGGGGACGGGGACAGGGGACAGGGGGCAGGGGGCAGGGTCAGGGGACAGGGGACAGGGGACAGGGGACAGGGACAGGGACAGGGGACAGGGGACAGGGACAGGGGACAGGGGACAGGGGGCAGGGGGCAGGGGCAGGGGACAGGGGACAGGGACAGGGACAGGGGCAGGGACAGGGGCAGGGGACAGGGACAGGGGCAGGGACAGGGACAGGGGACAGGGACAGGGGACAGGGGACAGGGGCAGGGACAGGGACAGGGGCAGGGGACAGGGGACAGGGGCAGGGGGACAGGGGATGGGGACAGGGACAGGGGATGGGGACAGGGGACGGGACAGGGACAGGGGACAGGGGCAGGGACAGGGGACAGGGGACAGGGACAGGGGACAGGGGCAGGGACAGGGACAGGGACAGGGGACAGGGACAGGTACAGGGAACAGGGGACAGGGACAGGGGACAGGGGCAGGGGACAGGGACAGGGACAGGGGACAGGGGCAGGGGGACAGGGACAGGGGATGGGGACGGGGACAGGGGACAGGGACAGGGACAGGGGACAGGGGGTTTGGGGCGTGGG
Organism: Gallinula chloropus; assembly: GCF_964237585.1. Classification (NCBI taxonomy): domain Eukaryota; kingdom Metazoa; phylum Chordata; class Aves; order Gruiformes; family Rallidae; genus Gallinula; species Gallinula chloropus. The sequence continues at coordinate 32,917 of NW_028168709.1, forward strand.
GACACAGGGCAGGGGACACAGGGACATGGGGTAGGGGACAGGGGGACAGGGGACAGAAGGACACAGGGTGTGGGGATACGGGGTGTCCAGGGACTGGTGGGGGTGACAGGAGTTTCATGGAGGTGCCCAGGGACAGAAATTGGTGGCCAAGGGACTGGTGGAGGTGACAGTGGGTTAGTGGAGGTGGCCAAGGGCTGGTGAAGGTGGCCAGGGGCTGGTGGGGTGACAGGGGGCTGGTAAAGGTGACCAAGGACAGAAGTTGGTGGCCAAGGGACTGGTGGGGGTGGCCAGGGGGCTGGTGGAGGTGACAAGGGGTTGGTGGGGGTGGCCAGGGACTGGTGATGGTGACAGGGGGCTGCTGGAGGTGCCCAGGGATGGATGTTGGTGGCCAAGGGACTGGTGGGGGTGACAGGAGGTTGGTGGAGGTGCCCTGGGGCTGGTGGGGTGGCCAGGGGCTGACATTGGTGGCCAGGGGGGCAGTGGCGTGTCCAGGGACAGATGGTGGTGACCAAGGGACTGGTGGAGGTGGCCAGGGGTCTGGTGGGGGTGACAGGAGGTTGGTGGAGGTGGTCAGAAACTGATGTTGGTGGCCAAGGGACTGTTGGTGGCCTGGGGCTGGTGAAGGTGGCCAGGGACAGAAGTTGGTGGCCTAGGGACTGGTGGAGGTGGCCAGGGGACTGGTCAAGGTGACAAGGGACTGGTGGAGGTGGGCAGGGACAGAAATTGGTGGCCAAGGGACTGGTGGAGGTGACAGGGGGCTGCTGGAGGTGCCCAGGGATGGATGTTGGTGGCCAAGGGACTGTTGGTGGCCTGGGGCTGGTGAAGGTGGCCAGGGACAGAAGTTGGTGGCCTAGGGACTGGTGGAGGTGGCCAGGGGACTGGTCAAGGTGACAAGGGACTGGTGGAGGTGGGCAGGGACAGAAATTGGTGGCCAAGGGACTGGTGGAGGTGACAGGGGGCTGCTGGAGGTGCCCAGGGATGGATGTTGGTGGCCAAGGGACTGTTGGTGGCCTGGGGCTGGTGAAGGTGGGTGAAGGTGGGCAGGGACAGAAGTTGGTGGCCAAGGGACTGGTGGAGGTGGACAGGGGGCTGGAGAAGGTGGCCAGAGGCTGGTGGGGGTGGCCAAGGGGCTGGTGAAGGTGCCCAGGGGCAGACATTGTTGGCCAAGGGACTGGTGGGGGTGGCCAGGGGGCTGGTGGAGGTGACAAGGGGGTTTGATGGAAGTGCCCTGGGTCTGGTGGAGGTGGCCAGGACCTGGTGAAGGTGACAGGGGGTTTGATGGAGGCGGCCAGGGACAGAAGTTGGTGGCCTAGGGACTGGTGGAGGTGGCCAGGGGACTGGTCAAGGTGACAAGGGACTGGTGGAGGTGGGCAGGGACAGAAGTTGGTGGCCAAGGGCTGGTGGGGGTGGCCAGGGGACTGATCAGGGTGACAAGGGATTGGTGGGGGTGGCCAGGGGCTGGTGAAGGTGGCCAGGGGCTAGTGGAGGTGGCCAAGGGCTGGTGGGGGTGGCCAGGGGACTGATCAAGGTGACAAGGGGTTGGTGGGGGTGGCCAGGGTTTGGTGGGGGTGTCCAGGGAGCTGTTGGGGGTGTGTGACAGTGGTGTGTGTGTGTCCCCCCACCCCAGGCATCTCCTTCACGCCCAAGGAGGTGGGGGAGCACGTGGTGAGCGTGAAGAAGAGCGGCCAGCACGTCACCAACAGCCCCTTCAAGATCCTGGTGGGCCAGTCGGAGATCGGGGACGCCAGCAGGGTGAAGGTCTGGGGCAAGGGGCTGGTGGAGGGACACACCTTCCAGGTGGCCGAGTTCATCGTGGACACCCGCAGCGCCGGTGAGACCCCCGGCGGGCACAGGGGGCAGGGGGGCAGGGGGTGGTTGTGGGCATGGCTGGGCTGGGGTGAGGGGGCAACTGTGGGTGTGATACAGGGCGGGTGGTGGATGGGGTTGTGGCGTGGTTGTGGCCGTAGGGTGGTGGCCATGGGGTGGCCATGGGATGGATGGGATGGGGGCCATGGGGAGGGGGCCATGGCTGTGTCAGGGCTGTGGCCATGGGGTGGTGGCCATGGGGTGGCCATGGTCTGGATGGGGGCCATGGGGTGGTGGCCATGGGGTGGCCATGAACTGGATGGGATGGGGGCCATGGGGTGGTGGCCATGGACATGGGGTGGTGGCCATGGCCGTGTCAGGGCTGTGGCCATGGGGTGGTGGCCATGGGGTGGCCATGGGATGGATGGGATGGGGGCCATGGGGTGGCCATGAACTGGATGGGATGGGGGCCATGGGGTGGTGGCCATGGACATGAGGTGGTGGCCATGGGGTGGTGGCCATGGGGTGGTGGCCATGGCTGTGTCAGGGCTGTGGACATAGGATGGTGGCCATGGGGCTGTGTCAGGGCTGTGGCCATGGAGTGGTGGCCATGGGGAGGTGGCCGTGGTTGTGTCAGGGTTGTGACCATGGGGTGGTGGCCATGGGGTGGCCATGGTCTGGATGGGATGGGGCCATAGGGTGGTGGCCATGGGGTGATGGCCATGAACTGGATGGGATGGTGGCCATGGCCGTGTCAGGGCTGTGGCCATGGAGTGGTGGCCATGGGGTGGCCATGAACTGGATGGGATGGGGGCCATGGGGTGGTGGCAGGGCTGTGGCTGTGGGGTGGTGGCCATGGGATGGTGGCCATGGCCATGTCAGGGCTGTGGCCGTGGGGTGGTGGCCATGGGGTTGCCATGGGATGGATGGGATGGGAGCCATGGGGTGGTGGCCATGGGGTGGTGGCCATGGGATGGATGGTCTGGGGGCCATGGGGTGGTGGCCATGGGGTGGCCATGGCCTGGATGGGATGGTGGCCTTGGCCATGTGATAGCTGTGGCCATGGGGTGGTGGCATGGTGTGGCCATGGCCTGGGTGGGACGGTGGCCATGACATGACCGTGGCCTTGGCCTCCCCATGACCAGGGTGGGATGGTGGCCTTGGTGTGGCTGTTGCCTGGACAGGAGGGTGACCATGGCCTGGGTGGGATGGTGGCCATGACATGACCATGACCAGGGTGGGCCGGTGGCCTTGGCGTGGATGGGCCGGTGGCCTTGGCGTGACCATGGCCTGGACAGGAGGGTGGCCATGGCCTGGATGGGATGGTGGCCATGACATGACCATGACCAGGGTGGGCCAGTGGCCTTGGCGTGGCCATGGCCTGGACAGGAGGGTGACCACGGCCTGGGTGGGCCGGTGGCCTTGGCGTGGATGGGCCAGTGGCCTTGTCCTCCCCACGGCCATGGCCGGTGCCGCCACGACCGGGCCACCCCTGAGCGTGTCCCCGCGGCCGCGCAGGCTACGGGGGGCTGGGCCTGTCCATCGAGGGGCCCAGCAAGGTGGACATCAACTGCGAGGACGTGGAGGACGGGACCTGCAAGGTCACCTACTGCCCCACCGAGCCCGGCAACTACCTCATCAACATCAAGTTCGCCGACAAGCACGTGCCAGGTGGGGCCAGGGGCCGGGGCAGGGGCCAGGGGGTGGCAGCGGGGACACGGACACCCCCCAGCAGGGTGCCCGGGGGGTGGCCGGGTCCCTGAGGTGGGTGGGGGTCCCTGCAGGAAGCCCCTTCACGGTGAAGGTGACGGGCGAGGGGCGGATGAAGGAGAGCATCACCCGCCGGCGCCAGGCGCCCTCCATCGCCACCATCGGCAGCACCTGCGACCTCAACCTCAAGATCCCAGGTAGGGGCTGGGGGCCTTCGTCCTCCTCGTCATCCTCCTCTTCCTCCTCCTCCTCCTCTTCTCCTCCTCCTCCTCCTCCTCCTCCTCCTCCTCCTCCTCTTCTCCTCCTCCTCTTCTCCTCCTCTTCTCCTCCTGCTCTTCTCCTCTTCTTCGTCTCCTCCTTTTCCTCTTCTTCTTCTCCTCTTCCTCTTCCTCTTCTTCTCCTCCTCCACCTCCTCTTCCTCCTCCTCTTCTCCTCCTGCTCTTTTCCTCTTCTTCTCCTTCTCCTCCTCCTTTTCCTCTCCTTCTTCTCCTCCCCCTCTTCTCTTCCTCCTCCTCTACTTCTCCTCTTCCTCTTCTCCTCCTCCTCTTCTCCTCCTCCTCCTCCTCCTCCTCCTCCTCCTCCTCCTCCTCCTCCTCCTCCTCCTCCTCCTCCTCGCTGGGGCTTGGGGACAGGGACCCATCTCAGCCCCTCCAGCTCTGATTTCCGTCTCCTTCTTCCTTCTCTCCCCACCCGTCCCCGTGTCCGTCCGTGGGTCTGTGCCTCCGTCCGTGCCCCCGTCTGCGCGTGCGTCCGTCTGTCCATCCGTGTGTCCGTCCGGGTGTCCGTCCGGGTGTGCCGCCGTCCACGCGTCCGTCTGCCCGTCCCTGCCACGTGTCTGCGTGTGGCTGTGACCACCCAACTGCACACCCGACCCCCTGTCCTTCCCACACCCATCCATCCCTGTGTCTGTCCATCCATCCCTCCCCCCATCCCTCCATCCCTCCATCCCTCCATCCATCCATCCATCCATCCATCCCTCCATCCCTCCATCCCTCCATCCCTCCATCCATCCATCCATCCATCCATCCATCCATCCCTCCCTCCCTCCCTCCCTCCCTCCATCCCTCCATCCATCTCTCCATCCATCCCTCCCCCATCCCTCCATCCCTCCATCCCTCCATCCCTCCATCCCACCATCCATCCCTCTCTCCATCCATCCATCCATCCATCCATCCATCCATCCATCCATCCCTGTGTCTGTCCATCCCTCTCTCCCCCATCCCTCCATCCCTCCATCCATCCCCCCATCCCTCCATCCATCCATCCATCCATCCATCCATCCATCCATCCCTCCATCCCTCCATCCCTCCATCCCTCCATCCATCCATCCATCCATCCATCCATCCATCCCTCCCTCCCTCCCTCCCTCCCTCCATCCCTCCATCCATCTCTCCATCCATCCCTCCCCCATCCCTCCATCCCTCCATCCCTCCATCCCTCCATCCCACCATCCATCCCTCTCTCCATCCATCCATCCATCCATCCATCCATCCATCCCTGTGTCTGTCCATCCCTCTCTCCCCCATCCCTCCATCCCTCCATCCATCCCCCCATCCCTCCATCCATCCATCCATCCATCCATCCATCCATCCATCCATCCCTCCATCCATCCCTCCATCCATCCCTTCATCCATCCATCCATCCATCCCTCCATCCATCCCTCCATCCATCCCTTCATCCATCCATCCATCCATCCATCCATCCATCCATCCATCCATCCATCCCTCCATCCATCCCTCCCTCCCTCCATCCCTTCATCCATCCATCCATCCATCCATCCATCCATCCATCCATCCATCCATCCATCCATCCATCCATCCCTGTGTCTATCCATCCCTCCCTCCATCCATCCATTTATCCCTCCCCCCATCCACCCCTCCATCCATCCCTCCCTCCCTCCCTCCCTCCCTCCATCCCTCCATCCCTCCATCCATCCCTCCCTCCCTCCCTCCCTCCCTCCATCCATCCATCCATCCATCCATCCATCCATCCATCCATCCATCCATCCCTCCCTCCCTCCCTCCCTCCATCCATCCCTCCATCCATCCATCCCTCCCTCCATCCCTCCATCCATCCCCCCATCCCTCCATCCATCCATCCCTCCATCCCTCCATCCATCCCTCCATCCATCCCTCCCTCCCTCCCTCCCCCCATCCCCACATCCCTCCCCACGTCCGTCTGTCCGTCCATCCCCGCCCCCGTCCCCAGGGAACTGGTTCCAGATGGTGTCAGCCCAGGAGCGCCTGACGCGCACCTTCACGCGCAGCAGCCACACCTACACGCGCACGGAGCGCACGGAGATCAGCAAGACGCGGGGCGGGGAGACCACCCGCGAGGTGCGCGTGGAGGAGTCCACCCGCGTCGGGGGAGACCCCTTCCCCAACGTCTTCGGGGGCTTCCTGGCCCGAGAGGGGCTGGGCGCCTTCGGGCCCATCGCCCGCACGCAGGAGGGTGGGTGGCTGCCTGGGGACTGGGGGGGGGTGGGTGTGCAAGGGGGTGTGTGTGCAAGGGGGTGGGTGCGCAAGGAGGGGGTGTAGCTTCAGCAAGGGGCTGGGCTTGCATGAGCGATGCATGTGCAAGGGGCTGGGGGTGAAAGGGGGGGTGCAAGGGGGTGGGTGTGCAACGGGGGTGTGCAAGGGGATAGGTGTGCGAGGGGGTGTGCAAGGGGGTGGGTGTGCAAGGGGCTGAGTGTGCAAGGGGGAGTGTGCAAGGGGGTAGGTGTGCAAGGGGGGTGTGCAAGTGGGGTGTGCAAGGGGGGGTGTAGCTTCAGCAAGGGGCTGGGCTTGCATGAGCGATGCATGTGCAAGGGGCTGGGGGTGAAAGGGGGGGTGCAAGGGGGTGGGTGTGCAACGGGGGTGTGCAAGGGGATAGGTGTGCGAGGGGGTGTGCAAGGGGGTGGGTGTGCAAGGGGCTGAGTGTGCAAGGGGGAGTGTGCAAGGGGGTAGGTGTGCAAGGGGGGTGTGCAAGTGGGGTGTGCAAGGGGGGGTGTAGCTTCAGCAAGGGGCTGGGCTTGCATGAGCGATGCGTGTGCAAGGGGATGGGTGTGCGAGGGAGTGTGCATGGGGCTGGGTGTGCAGGGGACTGAGTGTGCAAGTGGGTGTGCAAGGGGCTGGCTGTGCAAGGGGCTGAGTGTGCAAGGGGATGAGCTTGCATGAGCAATGTATGTGCAAGGGGGTGTGTAAGGGGCTGAGTGTGCAAGGGGCTGGTGTGCAAGGGGGTGTGCAAGGGGATGGGGGTGCAAGTGGGTGTGCAAGGGGCTGGGTGTAGCTTAAGCAAGGGGCTGGGCCTGCATGAGCGATGCGTGTGCAAGGGGCTGGTGTGCAAGTGGGTGTGCAAGGGGGTGGGTATGCAAGGAGCTGAGTGTGCAAGTGGGTGTGCAAGGGGCTGGGTGTACAACAGCTGGTCATGAATGGGGCATGCAAGAGGACTGTGCAAGGAATAAGTGTGCAAGGGGCTGGGCTTACACGAGTGATGTATGTGCAAGTGGGTGTGCAAGGGGCTGAGTGTGCAATGTCTGAGCTTGCACAGGGGTGTGCAAGGGGAATGTGCAAGGGACAATGTGCAAGGGGCTGGACTTGCATGAGCAATGCATGTGCAAGGGGAGTGTGCAAGGGGCTGGGTGTGGAAAGGGGTGTGCAACAGGCTGACCTTGCACAGGGGGTGGGCTGCAAGGGTTGTTGTGCAAGGGGCTGGGTGTGCAAAGGGGTGTGCAACAGGCTGGTCTTGCACAGGTGTTTCCACAAGCAATGCGTGTGCAAGGGGGGGTGTGCAACAGGGCTGGGCTCGCATGGGCACTGTGTGTGCAAGGAGGGGGTTGCCCAGGGGTGATGCGCGTGCAAGGGGGTGTGCAAGGGGGTGTGCGCTGAGCCCGGGGGTGCACGAGGGGTGTGTAACAGGGCCCTGTGCTTTGCACAAGCACCCTCTGCTTGCACACCAGGGTCTGGGTGTGCACACCTGGAACTGCGCTCGTGCAAGGGCACAGCTTGCACAGGGCGGGGTACCCCCTCCCCAACCTGGGGTGCTGGGTGCCGGGGTGCCGGGTGCTGGGGTGCCGTGTGTCGGCTGTTGGGGCGCCCTGGGATGCCGTGTGTCAGGGTGCTGGGTGTCGGGGTGCCGTGGGGTGCCGGGTGCCGGGGTGCAGTGTGCTGGGTGCCAGGGTGCCGGGTGCTGGGGTGCCGTGTGTCGGCTGTTGGGGCGCCCTGGGATGCCGTGTGTTGGGGTGCTGGGTGTCAGGGTGCCCTGGGATGCCGTGTGCCAGGGTGCCGCGTGTTGGGGTGCTGTGTGTCAGGGTGCCCTGGGGTGCCATGTGTCGGGGTGCCAGGGTGCCGGGTGTCAGGGTGCCGTGGTGCCATGTGCCAGGATGCTGTGTGCCAGGGTGCCATGTGTCAGGGTGCCGGGGTGCCGTGTGTCGGGGTGCCCTGAGGTGCCATGTGTCCGGGTGCCGGGTGCTGGGGTGCTGTGTGGGGGGGTGCCCCTGGGTGCCGGGTGTCGGGGTGCCTCAGGATGCCTTGTGCCAGGGTGCTGAGTGCCGGGTGTCAGGGTGCCGGGGTGCCATGTGTCAGGGTGCCAGGGTGCCGGGGTGCTGTGTGCCGGGGTGCCGTGTGTGGGGGTGCCCCTGGGTGCCGGGGTGCCGTGTGTTGGGTGCCGTGTGTGGGGGTGCCCCTGGGTGCCGGGGTGCCGGGTGCCGGGGTGCCCTGGGATGCCGTATGACGGGGTGCCGCATGTTGGGGTGCTGTGTGTGGGGGTGCCCCGTGGTGCCGGGGTGCCGGGGTGCTGTGTGCCGGGGTGCCGTGTGTGGGGGTGCCCCGGGGTGCCGGGTGTCGGGGTACCCTGGGATGCCTTGTGCCAGGGTGCCGTGTGTCAGGGTGCCCTGGGGTGCCATGTGTCAGGGTGCCGGGTGCTGGGGTGCCGTGTGTGGGGGTGCCCCGGGGTGCTGGGGTGCCAGGTGTCGGGGTACCCTGGGGTGCCGTGTGTCGGGGTGCCGGGTGTCGGGGTGCCCCAGGATGCCTTGTGCCGGGGTGCTGAGTGCCGGGTGTCGGGGTGCCCTGGGGTGCCATGTGTCGGGGTGCCAGGGTGCCGGGTGCTGTGTGCCAGGGTGCCGTGTGTGGGGGTGCCCCGGGGTGCCAGGTGCCAGGGTGCCATGTGTTAGGGTACCGGGGTGCCGTGTGTGGGGGTACCCCTGGGTGCCGGGTGCCGGGTGTTGGGTGCCGTGTGTGGGGGTGCCCCATGGTGCCGGGGTGCCGGGTGCCGGGGTGCCGTGTGTGGGGGTGCCCCTGGGTGCCGGGGTGCCGGGTGTCGGGGTACACTGGGATGCCGTGTGTCGGGGTGCCATGTGTCGGGGTGCCAGGGTGCCGGGTGTCAGGGTGCCGGGGTGCCGGGTGTCGGGGTGCCCTGGGGTGCCATCTGTCAGGGTGCCAGGGTGCCGGGATGCTGTGTGCCGGGGTGCCGTGTGTGGGGGTGCCCCTGGGTGCCAGGGTGCCGGGTGTCGGGGTACCCTGGGATGCTGTGTGTGGGGGTGCCATGTGCCAGGATGCTGTGTGTCAGGGTGCCGTGTGCCGTGTGCCGTGTGTCGGGTGCCGTGTGTGGGGGTGCCCTGGGATGCCGTGTGCCGGGGTGCCGGGTGCCGGGGTGCCGTGTGTGGGGGTGCCCCTGGGTGCCGGGTGTCGGGGTGCCCTGGGATGCTGTGTGCCGGGGTGCCAGGTGTCGGGGTACCCTGGGATGCCTTGTGTTAGGGTGCCGTGTGTCGGGGTGCCCCGGGGTGCCATGTGCCAGGATGCTGTGTGCCAGGGTGCCATGTGTCAGGGTGCCGGGGTGCCGTGTGTGGGGGTGCCCCATGGTACCGGGGTTCCCCCTCCCGACCCCCCCCCGCCCCGCAGGCGAGGCGTCCCCGCAGGAGCTGTCGGCGCAGGTGCTGAGCCCGTCGGGGCAGCGGGTGCTGGGTGCTGGGGTGCCCTGGGATGCCTTGTGCTGGGGTGCCCTGGGGTGCCATGTGTTGGGGTGCCAGGGTGCCAGGGTGCCCTGGGGTGCCGGGTGCCGGGGTGCCGGGGTGCCATGTGTCAGGGTGCCGGGGTGCCGGGGTGCTGTGTGCCGGGGTGCCGTGTGTGGGGGTGCCCCTGGGTGCCGGGTGCCGCGTGTTGGGTGCCGTGTGTGGGGGTGCCCCGGGGTGCCATGTGCCAGGATGCTGTGTGCCAGGGTGCCATGTGTTAGGGTGCCGGGGTGCCGTGTGTGGGGGTGCCCCGTGGTGCCGGGGTTCCCTCTCCCGACCCCCCCCCCGCCCCGCAGGCGAGGCGTCCCCGCAGGAGCTGTCGGCGCACGTGCTGAGCCCGTCGGGGCAGCGGGTGCTGGGTGTCGGGGTGCCCTGGGATGCCGTGTGTTGGTGTGCTGGGTGCCGGGATGCTGTGTGCCAGGATGCCGTGTGTCGGGGTGTTGGGGTGCCCCGGGATGCCGGGTGCCAGGGTGCCGGGTGTCGGGGTGCCCCGGGGTGCCATGTGTCAGGGTGCCAGGGTGCCGGGGTGCTGTGTGCCGGGGTGCCGTGTGTGGGGGTGCCCCTGGGTGCCAGGGTGCCGGGTGTCGGGGTACCCTGGGATGCTGTGTGTGGGGGTGCCATGTGCCAGGATGCTGTGTGTCAGGGTGCCGTGTGCCGGGTGCCGTGTGTCGGGTGCCGTGTGTGGGGGTGCCCTGGGATGCCGTGTGCCGGGGTGCCGGGTGCCGGGGTGCCGTGTGTGGGGGTGCCCCTGGGTGCCGGGTGTCGGGGTGCCCTGGGATGCTGTGTGCCGGGGTGCCAGGTGTCGGGGTACCCTGGGATGCCTTGTGTTAGGGTGCCGTGTGTCGGGGTGCCCCGGGGTGCCATGTGCCAGGGTGCCAGGGTGCCATGTGTCAGGGTGCCGGGGTGCCGTGTGTGGGGGTGCCCCGTGGTGCCGGGGTTCCCTCTCCCGACCCCCCCCCGCCCCGCAGGTGAGGCGTCCCCGCAGGAGCTGTCGGCGCAGGTGCTGAGCCCGTCGGGGCAGCGGGTGCCGGGTGTTGGGGGTGCCCTGGGGTGCCGGGGTACCCCGTCCCCAACCCAGGGTGCTTGCTGTGTGTTGGGGTGCCATGTGTCAGGGTGCCCCAGGGTGCCGGGGTACCCCATTCCCAGTCTGGGGTGCTGTGTGTTGGGATGCCAGGTGCCGGGGTGCCCTGGGGTGTCGGGGTGCCCTGGGATGCCGTGTGTTGGGGTGCTGGGTGCCAGGATGCTGTGTGCCGGGGTGCCATGTGTTGGGGTGCCCTGGGATGCCATGTGTCGGGGTGCCGGGGTGCCGGGGTGCCAGGGTGCCGGGTGTCGGGGTGCCCTGTGGTGCCGAGTGTCGGGGTGCCATGTGTTGGGGTGCTGTGTGCCAGGGTGCCGTGTGCCAGGGTGCTGTGTGCCAGGAGCCGGGGTGCCGGGTGTTGGGGTGCCCTGGGGTGCCATGTGTCGGGGTGCCATGTGTCGGGGTGCCATGTGTCAGGGTGCCGGGCGCTGGGGTGCCGTGTGTCGGGGTGCAGTGTGCTGGGTGCCGGGGTGCCGAGTGCTGGGGTGCCCCTGGGTGCCGTGTGTCGGGGTGCCCCGGGGTGCCATGTGTTGGGGTGCCGAGTGCCAGGATGCTGTGTGCCGTGTGCTGGGGTGCCGTGTGTGGGGGTGCCCCGGGGTGCCGGGTGCTGGGATGCCGTGTGTCAGGGTGCCGTGTGTTGGGGTGCTGGTGTGCCAGGTGTCGGGGTGCCCTGAGGTGCCGGGGTGCCGGGTGTCGGGGTGCCGGGTGTTGGGGTGTCGGGGTGCCCTGGGGTGCCATGTGTCAGGGTGCCGGGGTGCCGTGTGTGGGGGTGCCCCATGGTACCGGGGTTCCCCCTCCCGACCCCCCCCCGCCCCGCAGGCGAGGCGTCCCCGCAGGAGCTGTCGGCGCAGGTGCTGAGCCCGTCGGGGCAGCGGGTGCCGGGTGCTGGGGTGCCCTGGGATGCCTTGTGCCGGGGTGCCCTGGGGTGCCATGTGTTGGGGTGCCAGGGTGCCAGGGTGCCCTGGGGTGCCGGGTGCCGGGGTGCCGGGGTGCCGTGTGTGGGGGTGCCCCGGGGTGCCGGGTGCCGTGTGTTGGGTGCCGTGTGTGGGGGTGCCCCGGGGTGCCATGTGCCAGGATGCTGTGTGCCAGGGTGCCATGTGTCAGGGTGCCGGGGTGCCGTGTGTGGGGGTGCCCCGTGGTGCCGGGGTTCCCTCTCCCGACCCCCCCCCGCCCCGCAGGCGAGGCGTCCCCGCAGGAGCTGTCGGCGCAGGTGCTGAGCCCGTCGGGGCAGCGGGTGCTGGGTGCTGGGGTGCCTTGGGATGCCTTGTGCCGGGGTGCCCTGGGGTGCCATGTGTTGGGGTGCCAGGGTGCCAGGGTGCCCTGGGGTGCCGGGTGCTGGGGTGCCAGGGTGCCGTGTGTGGGGGTGCCCCTGGGTGCCGGGTGTTGGGGTGCCCTGGGATGCTGTGTGCCAGGGTGCCATGTGTCAGGGTGCCGGGGTGCCGTGTGTGGGGGTGCCCCTGGGTGCCGGGGTGCTGTGTGCCGGGGTGCCGTGTGTGGGGGTGCCCCTGGGTGCCGGGGTGCTGGGTGCCGGGGTGCCCTAGGGTGCCGCATGTTGGGTGCCGTGTGTGGGGGTGCCCCATGGTACCGGGGTTCCCTCTCCCGACCCCCCCCCGCCCCGCAGGCGAGGCGTCCCCGCAGGAGCTGTCGGCGCAGGTGCTGAGCCCGTCGGGGCAGCGGGTGCTGGGTGCTGGGGTGCCCTGGGATGCCTTGTGCCGGCGTGCCCTGGGGTGCCATGTGTTGGGGTGCCAGGGTGCCAGGGTGCCCTGGGGTGCCGGGTGCTGGGGTGCCGGGTGCCGGGGTGCCGGGGTGCCGTGTGTGGGGGTGCCCCTGGGTGCCGGGTGTCGGGGTGCCCTGGGATGCTGTGTGCCGGGGTGCCAGGTGTCGGGGTGCCCCGGGGTGCCGTGTGTGGGGGTGCCCCTGGGTGCCGGGTGCCGCGTGTTGGGTGCCGTGTGTGGGGGTGCCCCGGGGTGCCATGTGCCAGGATGCTGTGTGCCAGGGTGCCATGTGTCAGGGTGCCGGGGTGCCGTGTGTGGGGGTGCCCCTGGGTGCCGGGGTGCCAGGTGCCGCGTGTTGGGTGCCGTGTGTGGGGGTGCCCTGGGATGCCGTGTGCCGGGGTGCCGGGTGCCGGGGTGCCGTGTGTGGGGGTGCCCCTGGGTGCCGGGTGTCGGGGTGCCCTGGGATGCCTTGTGCCGGGGTGCCGGGTGCCGGGGTACCCTGGGATGCCTTGTGTTAGGGTGCCGTGTGTCGGGGTGCCCCGGGGTGCCATGTGCCAGGGTGCCAGGGTGCCATGTGTCAGGGTGCCGGGGTGCCGTGTGTGGGGGTGCCCCATGGTACCGGGGTTCCCCCTCCCGACCCCCCCCCCGCCCCACAGGCGAGGCGTCCCCGCAGGAGCTGTCGGCGCAGGTGCTGAGCCCGTCGGGGCAGCGGGTGCTGGGTGCTGGGGTGCCCTGGGATGCCTTGTGCCGGGGTGCCCTGGGGTGCCATGTGTTGGGGTGCCAGGGTGCCAGGGTGCCCTGGGGTGCCGGGTGCTGGGGTGCGGGGTGCCGGGGTGCCGTGTGTGGGGGTGCCCCTGGGTGCCGGGTGTCGGGGTGCCCTGGGATGCTGTGTGCCGGGGTGCCAGGTGTCGGGGTGCCCGGGGTGCCGTGTGTGGGGGTGCCCCTGGGTGCCGGGTGTCGGGGTGCCCTGGGATGCTGTGTGCCGGGGTGCCAGGTGTCGGGGTGCCCCGGGGTGCCGTGTGTGGGGGTGCCCTGGGATGCCGTATGCCGGGGTGCCGCGTGTTGGGTGCCGTGTGTGGGGGTGCCCCGGGGTGCCATGTGCCAGAATGCTGTGTGCCAGGGTGCCATGTGTTAGGGTGCCGGGGTGCCGTGTGTGGGGGTGCCGTGTGTGGGGGTGCCCTGGGATGCCGTATGCCGGGGTGCCGTGTGTGGGGGTGCCCCATGGTGCCGGGGTTCCCCCTCCCGACCCCCCCCCGCCCCGCAGGCGAGGCGTCCCCGCAGGAGCTGTCGGCGCAG
>NW_028168708.1:0-17187 GCF_964237585.1 Gallinula chloropus
CAGGGTGTCACCGCCACTGGAACCACAACACCCTCCCCACCGTGGTCTTGCCTGGTGCCACCACCCTGCACCTCTCTTCCAGTCATCACCATGTCCCCCATCAGTGTCCCCAGTGTCCCCCCCAGTGTCCCCCCCCTCAACACCCCTGGTAAACGTGTCCCCAGGGTGTCACTGCCACTGGAACCACAACACCCTCCCCACCGTGGTCTTGCCCGGTGCCACCACCCTGCACCTCTCTTCCAGCCATCACCACATCCCCCACCAGCGTCCCCAGTGTCCCCCTCAGTGTCCCCAGTGTCCCCCCCAGTGTCTCCAGTGTCGTCCCCCCCCCAACACCCCTGGCAATGTGTCCCCAGGGTGTCACCACCACTGGAACCACAACACCCTCCCCACCGTGGTCTTGCCTGGTGTCACCACCCTGCCACCTCTTCCAGTCATCACCATGTCCCCCACCAGTGTCCCCAGTGTCCCCCACCAGTGTCCCCAGTGTCACTCCCCCCCAACACCCCTGGTAAACGTGTCCCCAGGGTGTCACCACCAGTGGAACCACAACACCCTCCCCACCGTGGTCTTGGCCGGTGCCACCACCCTGCACCTCTCTTCCAGCCATCACCATGTCCCCACCAGTGTCCCCAGTGTCCCCACCAGTGTCCCCAGTGTCCCCAGTGCCCCCTCACCAGGGGGGTGCAGGAGAAATGGTCCACGTTGAGGGGGTCGACCTCCTGCTCCAGCTCCAGGCTGTCGGCCGCCAGCGCCCTGTGGGGACATGGCCCAGTGTCACCAAGTGTCCCCAGGGTGTCCTTGCTCACTGTGAGCACCCCAGGGTGTCTTACCTGTCCCCAAGTGTCCCCACCCCCGTCCCCAAGTGTCCACCCAGGGTGTCCCCACACATCCCTGCTCACCACCAGCACCCCAGGGTCTCCTCCCTGTCCCCAACTGTCCCCAGGGCATCCCTAGGGTGTCCCCAAATGTGTCCCCAAGTGTCCCCAGGGTGCCTTGCTCACTATGAGCACCCCAGGGTGTCTTCCCTGTCCCCAAATGTCCCTACCCCTGTCCCCCAGGACATCCCCAGGGTGTCCCCACGTGTCCCTAGGGTGACCCCAAGTGTCCCCAGGGTGCTTTGCTCACTATGAGCACCCCAGGGTGTCCTCCCTGTCCCCAAATGTCCCCACCCTTGTCCCCCAGGACATCCTCATGGTGTCCCCAAGTGTCCCCAGGGTGTCCCTGCTCACTGCCAGCACCCCAGGGTGTTTTCCTTGTCCCCAAATGTCCCCACCCCTGTCCCCAAATGTCCCCACCCCTGTCCCCAAGTGTCCCCCAGGGTGTCCCCACACGTCCCTGCTCACCACCAGCACCCCAGGGTCTCCTCCTCCCTGTCCCCAAGTGTCACCAGGGCATCCCCAGGGTGTCCCCAAATGTGTCCCCAACTGTCCCCAGGGCATCCCCAAGTGTCCCCAGGGTGCCTTGCTCACTATGAGCACCCCAGGGTGTCCTCCCTGTCCCTAAATGTCCCCACCCCCAACCCCAAGTGTCCCCCCAGGGTGTCCCCACACATCCCTGCTCACAACCAGCACCCCAGGGTCTCCTCCCTGTCCCCAACTGTCCCCAGGGCATCCCCAGGGTGTCCCCAAATGTGTCCCCAAGCGTCCCCAGGGTGCCTTGCTCACTATGAGCACCCCAGGGTGTCTTCCCTGTCCCCAAATGTCCCCACCCCTGTCCCCCAGGACATCCCCAGGGTGTCCCCAAGTGTCCCTAGGGTGTCCCCAAGTGTCCCCAGGGTGACCCCAATTGTCCCCAGCGTGTCCCCAAGTGTCCTCAGGGTGTCCCCAATTGTCCCCAGGGTGTCCCCAAGTGTCCCCAGGGTGTCCCCAATTGTCCCCAGGGTGACCCCAAGTGTCCCTAGCGTGACCCCAATTGTCCCCAGGGTGTCCCCAAGTGTCCCCAGGGTGTCCCCAAGTGTCCCCAGGGTGACCCCAAGTGTCCCTAGGGTGACCCCAATTGTCCCCAGGGTGTCCCCAAGTGTCCCCAGGGTGTCCCCAGGGTGACCCCAATTGTCCCCAGGGTGTCCCCAGGTGTCCCCACTCACCTCCAGCGCCGCAGGGCTTCCACCAGCCCGGCGTAGCCCTGGGCAGCCGCCAGGTGCAGCAGCGTCATCCCGCGGAAGGCGGCGGCGTGGGCCAGCGCCGCGGTCCCCAGCGTCGCGGTCCCCAACGTCGCGGTCCCCAACGTCCCCGTCCCCAACGCCCAGCCCGGACGTGACATCATCGCCTCGCACACGGCCACCACCCGCGCCTCAAAGGACCCTGGGCCCTGTCCCAGTGAGGTGGGGAGGGGGGTCAGGGTCACACTGGGGTGGGGGGGGGGACAGGGGACACCCAGGGACACCCCAGGGTAGGGTGGGGAGGACACACACCCATGGGACACCGAGGTGTCGGGGTGTGACCATTCCCTCCCCCCCACCCCCCCAAAATGTGGGCACCCCCAGGGGTTGAGGGAGGGGGGCTGACCTGTTCTGAGGGGGTCTCTGGGGGGTTCCCTCGTGACAGGGGGAGGGGTGCAGGAGGGGGAAGGGCCCCCAGACGTGTTTCCAGCTGCTCCAACCGCTCCAGGATGGACAGACGGAACTGGGCCTCTGGTGTGGGGGGAGGAGGGGGGAATGACAAGGAAGGGGGGGTGAGCAGGGGGGTAATTTTACCCCCATCACCCCCCAAAACACACCCAGGGGAGGGTAGGTTTGGAGGGGAGGGGGTACACAGAGTTTGGGGGGGGGGGGGGCAGGGGGTGCAATTTTACCCCCATCACCCCCCAAAACACACCCAGGTGAGGGTAGATTTGGAGGGGAGGGGGTACACAGAGTTTTGGGGGGGGGGGGTCTCTGCTCACCATCAAGTGACAACCAGTCCAGCTGGGACCCGGGGGGGCCCGTTGCCCCCCCACGTGCCCGGTACTCGAAGGGAGCGGCGGCCGAAAGCATCCGTGGGGGACAGGCCACGCGGAGAGCGGCCACGCCGGCCTCATGAGCTGTGGGGAGGGAAAAGGGGGGGTCAGCAGAGGGGTAGGGGGTGTGGGGGAGCTGGGGGGGGGCTCTGTGTGTGTTTCCCCCCCCCCCATGGGGTCACTCACGGGGACAGTAGCAGCGCAGGACCCCCGGTTGCACCAGGGCAGCCGGTACCGAAACGCGGTCAAAGAGGCAGCTGTAGGCGCCGGCGCCCCACGGGCCTGTGATCAGCACCTTCACCCCTCCCTAGGGGGGGGTAAAAATGGGGAGGGGGGGTTAAAAAGGATGGGGAGGGGGTTATTCCCCTTCCCTCCCCTCTAATCTATGGAGGGGGGGAGGTTTTGGGGGCTCACCTCAGGGTAGGACCACTCCGGGGAGAAGTCGGTGATGGTCGGAGGCGGCGGGTCAGATGGGGGGGCAGGTGGGGAAGGGGGGGCAATGGGGGTTGGGGGGGGGTCTCGAGGGGTGGGGGGAACCCCGTGTTGGGTAGTGGGGGGCTGCTCGGTGTCAGCAGGTAAGAGATCAGCAAAGTGGGGGTGGGGGTTTAGGTCCTGGGGGGGTTCGGGGGGGGTGACCCTTGTATCGTCCGTTGGGATGGTTTCCTCTTCCTCACCCCCTAATTTTGGGGGAGGGGGGGGGGCAAGAGGAGCTGGGGGGGGCGGGGCACCAGGGGGGGCTTCAGCTTCACAGCCGTAGGTTTGCCCCCGGCGGGGGCTGTTGAGGAAACAGTCGGGGTCGAAGGCGGCGGGGGGGACGCCGTGGGGCAGCGCCGTGGGGCAGGAGCTCTCAGGGGTCACCAGGTGTTGGCTGGGGGTCAGACCCAAAGGGTTTTCGGGGCCCCCCGGAGCTGCCCCCCCTAAATTAGCCACCACTAGAAGAGGGAGAGCGGGAGGAAAAGGTGGGGGAGGGTCTGTGGTGGGGGGTCCTGTTAAACCTGGGGAGGGTTGGGTGGTGTCGGGAGAAGAAGGGGTAGCTTTGGGGGGGTCGGGTGTTGCTGTGGTTGTTGCCCCCCCTGGTTTTGGGGGTCCCCCCCGCTCCAGTTTGGGGGAGATGATTCGGTGTTTGGTGCTGCCGCATTTGTGGCCGGGGGTGCCTGGTGGGGGGGACGACACACAGATGGATAAGTGGGGGGGGGGGCAAGAGGGGAAGGAGCTGGGGGTCCCAGGGATGGGGGGGTGGGATTTTGGGCATGATGGGGAGGGGGATTTGGGGGGTCAATCAGGGATCCCAGGGCATTGGCATCCCAGGGATGGGGGAGGGGGGGATTTTGGGCATGATGGGGAGGGGGATTTGGGGGGTCAATCGGGGATCCCAGGGCATTGGCATTCCAGGGATGGGGGAGGGGGGGATTTTGGGCATGATGGGGAGGGGGATTTGGGGGGTCAATCGGGGATCCCAGGGCATTGGCATCCCAGGGATGGGGGAGGGGGGGATTTTGGGCATGTGGGGAGGGGGATTTGGGGGGTCAATCGGGGATCCCAGGCCATTGGCATCCCCTGGGGCTGTTTGCGGGGGGGGGTCCTAGAGGCAGTTGTGAGTCCCAAGGGAGGTTTAGGGGTCCTGGGTGGGGTTCAAGGGGCCATGGAGAGGGGGTCCCAGGGGGATTTCAGGGGTCCTAGAAGGGGTTGGGGGCTCCCAGGAGCATTTGGAGGGGTCCCATGGAAGGGTCTGGGGGGTCCAGTGGAGTTTGGGGGTCCCAGGAAGGTTTAAGGGGTCCCAGAGGGGGTTGTGAGTCCCCAGGGTGGGTCTCAGGTGGGGGGGGGGGGCATTTGGGAGGTCTGGAGTCTTGGGAGGGGGGTGCCAAAAGGGGGCTGTGAGTCCCCAGGATGGGTCCCAGGCAGGGGGGGGGCATTTGGGAGGTCTGGAGTCTTGGGGGGGGGGTGTCAAAAGGGGGCTGTGAGTCCCAGGGGGGGATCCCAACTCCCGGGGAAGGGTTTAGGGGTACCCAAAAGTGGGTGGTGACACCCAGGGGAGGTTCAGGGAGGGGGGGGTGTTCCCATCTTACCCAGCCCCCCAGCGCAGAGGCAGGCGTGGGTGCGGGGTGGGGGTCGTGCCTGGTGACTCTCCAGGACGTGCTGCACCAGTTGCTCCAGTGAAAGGCTGGTTGGGGTCCCCCCCCCACCATTCCCACAGCCCCATTTCATCCCGTGAACTGTTGAGTTGGGGGGTGGGGGGTGGGGTGGGGGTGGAGCACAAATTAACCAAGGAAAAACACTGGGTTGGGGGGGGTCTGGGGGGGGGTTAGACCCCCCCAAAAAACCCCACCCACCCCCCCTGCCCCTCTCCCCATCCCCTGCTTACACATAGGGCGGAGCTGGGCGACCAGCTCTTCCCGCGACCACTTGAGCCACTCGCGGGGGTCGGCGGCGGCGGCGCAAAGTGGGGGGGGGGCACCGGCGCAAAGAGGGGGGGCACAGGGTCGGCCACACTCCTCCATGGCTGGGACGTTCAGGTAGTGAACCAGGACGATGTCAGGGTTCTGGGAAAGGGGTTGGGGGGTTTTTTTTTGGGTGGGGGGCTGCAGCTTTTGCCCCCCAAGATGTGAGGAGTTTGGGGCGGGGGGGGTCCCTGTGGTACCTGCAGCAACCAGTAGCAGCGGCGGTGGAAGGTGGGGACGATGGAGGAGTGGACGTAGCAACCATAGAGGCACTGTGGGGAGACAGCAGGCTGGGGGGAAAGGAGGGGTGGGGGGCACCCCAAAAAACCACCCAGCCCCCTTTTGAGACAGGAGGAGGAGGAGGGAGGGGGGTGTGGGGATTCAGAGCTCTTCCCCCCCCACCACCCCCCATCCTCAATTCACAGCGCTCTCCTTTCGGGGTGGTGTGGAAAGGAGGTGGGGGTGGGGATTTTGGGGAGGGAAAGAGGGGGTGTGGGGGGGGGTTTTGGGGGGGGGGGAGGCTCCCCTGCCTCCTACCTCCACCCCCTGCACCTTCAGCTTCATGTGGTCCTCACGGGTGGTCTTGCCATCCTTGCGCTTCTTCCAGCAGTAGCCGTCCTTGCGGTACTTCACCTTCTTCCGGTTGTACAGGATGACGGAGCCATTCTGCGGCCTGGGAAAGGGGGTGAGGAAAGTGGGGGGTACCCCATAGCAGGACATCCCCCCCACACACACTTTCCCCCATCATGGTGTGGTATATCCCCTCCCCAACCTGGTTTTGGGGGAGCAGGAGAGCCACTCGTCGTGTTTCTCGAAGGTGATGAGGTACGAGGCGATTTCCTGGGGGGGAGGGGGGGAGAGGATAATGAGGGAGGGGGGATAATGAGGGGGGGGGATGATAATGAGGAGGAGAATATGATAATGAGGGTGGTAGGGTGGTATAATGAGGAGGGAGTATGATAATGAGGAGGGGGTATGATAATGAGCAGGGGAATGGGATAAGGAGGAGGGAAATAGGATAATGAGATGGGAAATATGATAATGAGCAGTGGGTATGATAATGAGATGGGAAATATTATAATGAGCAGTGGGTATGATAATGAGATGGGAATATGATAATGAGAAGGTAGGATATGATAATGAGGGGGGAATAGGATAAGGAGGAGGGGAATGGGATAAGGAGGAGGGGAATGGGATAAGGAGGAGGGGGAATAGGATAATGAGGAGAGGGAATAGGATAATGAGGAGGGGGAACATGATAAGGAGAGGGGAATATTATGAGGAGGGGAGTATGATAATGAGGAGGTGGTATGATAATGAGGAGGTGAATATGATAATGAGAAGGTGGGATATGATAATGAGGGGGGAATAGGATAAGGAGGAGGGGAATGGGATAATGAGGAAGGGAATGGGATAAGGAGGAGGGGAATGGGATAAGGAGGGGGAATAGGATAATGAGGAGGGGAATGGGATAAGGAGGGGGAATAGGATAATGAGGAGGGGGAATAGGATAATGAGGAGGGAAATGGGATATTGAGGAGAGGAATAGGATAATGAGGAGGGGGAATAGGATAATGAGGAGGGGAATGGGATAAGGAGGAGGGGAATGGGATAATGAGGAGGGGAATGGGATAAGGAGGAGGGGAATGGGATAATGAGGAGGGGAATGGGATAAGGAGGAGGGGAATGGGATAAGGAGCAGAGGAATGGGATAAGGAGGAGGGGAATGGGATAAGGAGGAGCGGAATGGGATAATGAAGAGGGCGAATCGGATAATGGGGAGGGGAATGGGATAAGGAGGAGGGGAACGGGATAATGAGGAGGGGAATGGGATAATGAGAAGGGGGAATAGGATAATGAGGAGGGGAATGGGATACAGAGGAGGGGAATGGGATACAGAGGAGGGGAATGGGATAAGGAGGAGGGGAATAGGATAAGGAGAGTATGATAATGAGGAGCGGAATAGGATAATGAGGAGAGGAATAGGATAATGAAGAGATAAATAGGATAAGGAGGAGGGGAATGGGATAATGAGGAGGGGAATAGGGTAAGGAGGAGGGGAATGGGATAAGGAGGAGGGGGATGGGATAATGAGGAGGGGAATAGGATAATGAGGAGGGGAATAGGATAAGGAGAGTATGATAATGAGGAGAGGAATAGGATAATGAAGAGAGAAATAGGATAAGGAGGAGGGGAATGGGATAAGGAGGAGGGGAATGGGATAAGGAGGAGGGGAATGGGATAATAAGATTGGTGGCATGATAATGAGATAGTGATATTATAATGAGATGACCTGATGGGATGGGGATATGATAATGAGATGGTAATGATAATGAGGTGGTGAATACGCTAATTAGGAGTGGTATGAGAGGGGGTATACTAAGTTGATATGATAATGAGAATGAAATATGATAATTAGGGATACAATGGTGAGATAAATATGATAATGAGGGATCCAATAATGAGATGAATATGATAATGAGGGTGGGATATGATAACAGGGGGAAGATGGTAATAGGGGGAAGGTGATAAGGGGTGAGGCAGCACCCCCCTCCTCATCCCCCCCACCCCATGGCCCCCCCACCCCCACCACTGCACCCCTCCCCTCCAGGCCCCCCCTGGACCCCCCCCCTTGTGCCCCCCACCTCGTTGGTGTTCCAGCGCAGCTGCTCCTTGGGCAGGACGGGGCATTTGGGCAGACATTCCACCAGCTTCCGGGGCAGGAAAACCTTCAGGTGGCTCCTCTCTGTGGGAAACAGGGTGAGAAGCCCCCCCATGACCCCCCCAATGCACCCCCAGCCCGTCCCCAGCCTGTCCTGTGTCTTACCAGACACCTCGGGGGGGTCTTTGCTGCTCATCCTGGGGGTGTGGGGTGGGGGTGGGGGGCTCAGAGGTCCCCTCGGGGTGCAGAGGAAGGGCTGGTGCCTGGGGGGTGTCAGAGGGGGTTACACCACCCCCCCCACCCACCCACCCACCCCGTGAGATGGGGGGTGGGGACAATGTGGGGACATCCCTTGGGGCTCCCAGCACCCCCACAACTCCTGCCCCATGGCACCCCACTTCTCTGCCCCATGGCATCCCAACACCCCCAGGTCTTCCAGCCCCTGACCCCCCCCCCATCCCCATCCCCATCCCCATCCCCATCCCCATCCCCATCCCCACCCCATGGTACCCAGTGACACCCCCTATCCCCATGCCCACCCCACTTCTCTGCCCCATGGCATCCCCCCACCCCCAAATCTTCCAGCCCCTGCCCCCCCCCCCCATCCCCATCCCCACCCCATTGTACCCAGTGACACCCCCAACACCCTCCCACCCCACTTCTCTGCCCCATGTCATCCCCCCCACCCCCCCATGTCTTCCAGCCCCTGACATCCCCCCACCATCCCCATCCCCACCCCATGGTACCCCCTGCCCTTCACCCAGTGACACCCCCAACACCCTCCCACCCCACTTCCCTGCCCCATGGCATCCCCCCACCCCCATCCCCACCCCATGGTACCCAGTGACACCCCCAACACCCTCCCGCCCCACAGCACCCCACACCCCGCCCCACACCCCGCCCCACACCCCCACACGCCCCCTCCCCTCCCCACCCCCCCCCACACCCCCCCTCATCCCTACCCGACCCCCTCCCGCCCCACGGCGCCCCACACCCCCCATCCCCATCCCCACCCCATGGTACCCAGTGACACCCCGAACACCCTCCCTCCCCACTTCCCTGCCCCATGGCATCCCCCCATCCCCATCCCCACCCCATGGTACCCAGTGACACCCCCAACACCCCCCCGACCCACTTCTCTGCCCCATGGCATCCCCCCACCCCCAAGTCTTCCAGCCCCTGACATCCCCCCCATCCCCACCCCACTTCTCTGCCCCATGGCATCCCCCCCACCCCTAAGTCTTCCAGCCCCTGACACCCTCCCATCCCCATCCCCACCCCATGGTACCCCCTGCCCTTCACCCAGTGACACCCCCAACACCCTCCCACCCCACTTCTCTGCCCCATGGCATCCCCCCCACCCCAAAGTCTTCCAGCCCCTGACCCCCCCCCATCCCCATCCCCATCCCCACCCCATGGTACCCAGTGACACCCCCAACACCCTCCCACCCCACTTCTCTGCCCCATGGCATCCCCCCCACCCCCCCATGTCTTCCAGCCCCTGACATCCCCCCACCATCCCCATCCCCACCCCATGGTACCCCCTGCCCTTCACCCAGTGACACCCCCAACACCCTCCCACCCCACTTCCCTGCCCCATGGCATCCCCCCACCCCCATCCCCACCCCATGGTACCCAGTGACACCCCCACACCCTCCAGCCCCACAGCACCCCACTTCCCTGCCCCATGGCATCCCCCCCACCCCCAACTCTTCCAGCCCCTGACACCCCCCATCCCCATCCCCATCCCCATGGTACCCCCTGCCCTTCACCCAGTGACACCCCCAACACCCTCCCACCCCACTTCCCTGCCCCATGGCATCCCCCCCATGGTACCCAAATCTTCCATCCCCATCTCCACCCCACTTCCCTGCCCCATGTCATCCCCCCCACCCCAAAGTCTTCCAGCCCCTGACCCCCCCCCAATCCCCATCCCCATCCTCATCCCCACCCCATGGTACCCAGTGACAGCCCCCAACACCCTCCCACCCCACAGCACCCCACTTCTCTGCCCCATGGCATCCCCCAACCCCCAAGTCTTCCAGCCCCTGACACCCCCCCCCCACCCCCCCCCACCCCATGGTACCCAGTGACACCCCCAACACCCTCCCACCCCACAGCACCCCACTTCTCTGCCCCATGGCATCCCCCCACCCCCAAATCTTCCATCCCCATCTCCACCCCACTTCTGTGCCCCATGTCATCCCCCCCACCCCCAAGTCTTCCAGCCCCTGACCCCCCCCATCCCCATCCCCATCCCCACCCCATGGTACCCAGTGACACCCCCAACACCCTCCCACCCCACTTCCCTGCCCCATGGCATCCCCCCACCCCACGGTACCCCATGGTACCCAGTGACACCCCCACACCCTCCTGCCCCATGGTACCCCATTTCTCTGCCCCATGGCATCCCCCCACCCCCCAAGTCTTCCAGCCCCTGACACCCTCCCCACCCCCATCCCCACCCCATGGTACCCAGTGACACCCCGAACACCCTCCCTCCCCACTTCCCTGCCCCATGGCATCCCCCCATCCCCATCCCCACCCCATGGTACCCAGTGACACCCCCAACACCCCCCCGACCCACTTCTCTGCCCCATGGCATCCCCCCACCCCCAAGTCTTCCAGGCCCTGACATCCCCCCCATCCCCACCCCACTTCTCTGCCCCATGGCATCCCCCCCACCCCCAACTCTTCCAGCCCCTGACCCCCCCCTCCCCCATCCCCAACCCCACCCCACTTCCCTGCCCCATGGCATCACCCCCACCCCCAAGTCTTCCAGCCCCTGATCCCCCCCCCATTCCCATCCCCATCCCCATCCCCACCCCATGGTACCCAGTGACACCCCAAACACCCTCCCACCCCACAGCACCCCACTTCTCTGCCCCATGGCATCCCCCCACCTCCCAAGTCTTCCAGCCCCTGACACCACCCCCCCATCCCCATCCCATGGTACCCAGTGATACCCCCACACCCTCCCACCCCACTTCCCTGCCCCATGGCATCCCCCCATCCCCATCCCCACCCCATGGTACCCAGTGACACCCCCAACACCCTCCAGCCCCACAGCACCCCACTTCCCTGCCCCATGGCATCCCCCCACCCCCAAGTCTTCCAGCCCCTGACACCCCCCCATCCCCATCCCCATCCCCACCCCACTTCCCTGCCCCATGGCATCCTCCCACCCCCATCCCCACCCCATGGTACCCAGTGACACCCCCAACACCCTCCCGCCCCACAGCACCCCACAGCCCGCCCCACACCCCCACACGCCCCCCCCTCCCCACACACCCCCCCCCCATCCCTCCCCGCCCCCCTCCCGCCCCACACCCCCCCACACCCCGCCCCGCAGCCCCACACCCCGCCCTCCCCGTCCCACCCCGCCCCGGGGTGCCCCACACCCCGCCCGGCCCGGCCCACCTGCCGGCAACGCCAGGAAGCCGCCGCTGCCGCCGCTGCCGCCGCCGCTGCTGCCGCCGCGTGTGACCTCAGCGCGTACGGGGAGGGGGCGGGGCTTGTGTAAAGGGGGCGGGGCTTGGGGTAAGGGGGGCGGGGGTTGGATAAAGGGGGCGGGGCTTGGGTAAAGGAGGGCGGGGATTGTATAAAGGGGGCGGGAAGGGGGGCGGGGGTTGGATAAAGGGGGCGGGGCTTGGGTAAAGGAGGGCGGGGATTGTATAAAGGGGGCGGGGCTTGTGTTAAAGGGGCTGTGATTGGTTAAAGGGGGCGGGGTTTGGGTTAAAGGGGGCGGGGCTTGGGATAAAGAGGGCGGGGCCGGTTCCCGCGCGGTTGTAGGGGGCTGTAGGGCGCTATGGAGGAGGGTGTAGGGGGCCATAGGGGCCGCTATAGGAGGGAGCTATAGGGCACTATTGGATGAGGCTATAGAGGGCCATAGGGGCCGCTATAGGGGGTCATGGGGGGGGCTATAGGGTGCCATAGGAGGAGGCTATGGGGCTCTATAGGACGGGCTATAGGGCACTATTGGTGAGGCTATAGGGGGCCATAGGGGCCGCTATAGGGGGGGCTATAGGGCACTATTGGATGAGACTATAGGGGGCCATAGGGGGGGCTATAGGGCACTATTGGATGAGGCTATAGGGGGCCATAGGGGGCAGCTATGGGAGTGCTATGGGAGATGGCTATAGGGGGCCATAGGAGGAGGCTATAGGGGCCCATAGGGGGTGCTATAGGGCACTATTGGATGAGGCTATAGGGGGCCATAGGGGGCAGCTATGGGAGTGCTATGGGAGATGGCTATAGGGGGCCATAGGAGGAGGCTATAGGGCGCTATAGGGGGGGCTATAGGGCACTATTGGATGAGGCTATAGGGTGCTATGGGAGGAGGCTATGGGGCGCTATAGGACGGAGCTATAGGGCACTATTGGATGAGGCTATAGGGGGCCATAGGGGCTGCTATAGGGGGGGCTATAGGGCACTATTGGGTGAGGCTAAAGGGGACATAGGGGCCGCTATAGGGGATCATGGGGGGGGCTATAGGGTGCTATGGGAGGAGGCTATGGGGCACTATAGGAAGGAGCTATAGGGCACTATTGGATGAGGCTATAGGGTGCCATAGGAGGAGGCTATGGGGCGCTATAGGAGGGAGCTATTGGGCACTATTGGATGAGGCTATAGGGGGCCATAGGGGCCGCTATAGGGGGGGCTATAGGGCACTATTGGATGAGGCTATAGGGGGCCATAGGGACCGCTATAGGGGCTCATGGGGAGGGGGCTATAGGGTGCCATAGGAGTTGGCTATGGGGCGCTATAGGAGGGAGCTATAGGGCACTATTGGATGAGGCTAAAGGGGACATAGGGGCCGCTATAGGGGGTCACGGGGGGGCTATAGGACACTATTGGATGAGGCTATAGGGGGCCATAGGGGCCGCTATAGGGGGTCATGGGGGGGGGCTATAGGGTGCCATAGGAGGAGGCTATGGGGCGCTATAGGAGGGAGCTATAGGGCACTATTGGATGAGGCTATAGGGTGCCACAGGGGCCGCTATAGGGGGGGCTATAGGGCACTATTGGATGAGGCTATAGGGAGCCATAGGGGCCGCTATAGGGGGGGCTATAGGGCACTATTCGATGAGGCTATAGGGTGCCATAGGGGCCGCTATAGGGGGGGCTATAGGGCACTATTGGATGAGGCTATAGGGGGCCACAGGGGGCGGTTATGGGAGTGCTATGGGAGGTGGCTATAGGGTGCCATAGGAGGAGGCTATGGGGCGCTATAGGAGGGGGCTATAGGGCACTATTGGATGAGGCTATAGGGTGCCATAGGAGGAGGCTATGGGGCGCTATAGGAGGGGGCTATAGGGCACTATTGGATGAGGCTATAGGGGGCTATAGGAGGAGGCTATGGGGCACTATAGGAGGGAGCTATAGGGCACTATTGGATGAGGCTATAGGGGGCCATAGGGGCCGCTATAGGGGGTCATGGGGGGGCTATAGGGCACTATTGGATGAGGCTATAGGGGGCCATAGGGGCCGCTATAGGGGGTCATGTGGGGGGCTATAGGGTGCTATGGGAGGAGGCTATAGGGGGCCATAGGGGCCACTATGGAGGGTCATGGGAGAGCTATAGGGTGCTATGGGAGGAGACTATAGGGGGCTAATGGGTGCAGCTATGGGGCACTATAGGAGGGGGCTGTAGGGGGCAGCTATAGGGCGCTGTGGGAGGAGGCTATAGGGGCCCATAGGGGCCCATCTGGGGCGGCCATGGGGTCGCTATGGAATCCATAGGCTCGATCCGCGTGGAGCCGCGCCTCTGCCGTTCCGCTGTCATTGGGCAGCTCCGGCTCCGCCCACCGAGGCTCCTCCCATTGAGGCTCCGCCCTCCTTGGCCACGCCCACTGCCCCAGGCTCCCCTGGGTGGCCCCGCCCCCTGCCTCCCTCTTCACCCTTGGGTGGGGGGGGGGAGAGAGAAAGGAGGGGAGTTGGGGGGGTGGTGTCACCCCCCCAACCCCCAAAACCCCCCATTCCCACCCCAAAACCCGCCGTTGTCTCACTCGTCGACGCCGCTCTGCCGCCGCTTTAGATCCGCCAGGTGGGACAGGACCGAGGCGGGGCCGTCGCGGTGGCGACGCCGACGCGGAGGTCGGCAGAGCGAGCGCGGCGAGGGCAGCGGCGACGGCGGGGTCACCCCCAGATCTCCCGCCTGGTCACTTGGCAGGGACGTGGCGGTGGGAAATCCGGGGATAAATCCGGGAGTTTTGGGAAAAGGCGGCAAGGCGTCGAGGAGCGAGGCGCGGCGAGGGCTGGCGGGAGGGATGGGTGGGTGGGTGGGGTTGTCAGCGCCATGCCTGGCTTCGTTAGCGGGAGCCTAACGAAGCTGGTGTTAACGGCGGTCCCTACCTTGTGGCGCGGGGCCCATCTGGCGTGGCAGCGGCCGCGGCACCATGGCGGAGGACGACGCGGGATCGCCTGGGCGGGGTGGAAGGAGGCGTTAGCGGGAGCAACGGAGGGGTGGGGGAAGGGGATTTTGCTGCTTCGTTATCCCTAATGAGGTTTAATTAAAGGCAGGTTTTCTCAGGGGGAATTGCTGCCAGTTTTGGGCTCATTTACACTGGTTTTGGGGCCGTTGAGGGACTGGATGACGTGTCTGCCTCATACCCCTGCCCACAGCCTCCCCGCAGCCTCCCCGCTCATTATCTACCTATCAAGAGTGATAATTAACACCGATACCTCAATGATGTCATCTCACCTTTACCAGAACCCCCAGCATCGTCAACGCAGAGTTAATTAACCCACCAACCACATCGTTATGTATTGTCTTAACAAATATATTGATTAACCCAGTCTACATCACTTCATTAATTATATGACTTCATCTCACTTCAATTAGCATATCAATGAGATCATTTTATATCATAACAATTAATGAGCCAATCACACCATTTGATACCAAGATAAAGGATCAATTACATGATTTAATATCATAACGGCAGCCCAATTTAATAATTGATGTTGTACTCATGGCTTGATTAGCGGGATAATTGCATATTTCACTTAATATTAGAGTATTAATTGATGAATTTTATATTGCATTAATTAGTAAATGAATTGTATCGTTTTATATCGTGCCTGTGGATCAACCACATCATTTCATACACTACTGAAAGGTTAATGGTATAATTTTATATCACATTAGTGGATTAACTGCATTATTCTATATCATACTAATTAATTGACTGTATAATTGGTTATTGTGTCAATTAATGGATTAATTAGATGGTTTTATGTTGGGTCATACTTGGTGAAGAAGCCGAGGGCTGCCTGGGGCTCGTCCTCCATGTCGGGGGGAAATGGGAGGAAAACTGTGAGAAAAGGAAGGGAAAAAGGGGGGAATGTGAGGTAAAAATGGGGGGATGTGAGGAGGGAAGGAGGGAAATAGGGGGAATGTGGGGGGAAATGGGGGAATGAGGGGAAAAGAGGGGATGGATGTGGGGGAATGGGGATAACGTGTGAGGGGAAAAGGCGGGAAGAGCGTGAGGAGAAAAGGGCGGGGAAAGCGTAAGGGGAATAAGGGAACATGAGGGGAGAATGTGAGGGGGAAATGTGGGGGGAATGTGAGGGGGAAAGGGGGGAAACGTGAGGGGAAAAGGGGGGGAAACGTGAGGGGAAAAGGGGGGGAATGTGAGGGGGAAAGGGCGGGAAACATGAGGGGAAAAGGGTGGGAAACATGAGGGGAAAAGGGGGGGAATGTGAGGGGAAAAGGGTGGGAATGTGAGAGGAAAAGCGGGGGAATGTGAGAGGAGATTGTGGGGAGAACATGAGGGGAAAAGGGGGGGAACGTGAGGGGGAAAGGGCGGGAAACATGAGGGGAAAAGGGTGGGAAACATGAGGGGAAAAGGGGGGGAATGTGAGGGGAAAAGGGGGGGGAAACGTGAGGGGAAAAGGGGGGGGAATGTGAGGGGGAAAGGGCGGGAAACATGAGGGGAAAAGGGTGGGAAACATGAGGGGAAAAGGAGGGGAATGTGAGGGGAAAAGGGTGGGAATGTGAGAGGAAAAGCGGGGGAATGTGAGAGGAGATTGTGGGGAGAACATGAGGGGAAAAGGGGGGGAATGTGAGGGGGAAAGGGCGGGAAACATGAGGGGAAAAGGGTGGGAAACATGAGGGGAAAAGGGGGGGAATGTGAGGGGAAAAGGGGGGGAATGTGAGAGGAAAAGGGGGGGGAAACGTGAGGGGAAAAGGGGGGGGAATGTGAGGGGGAAAGGGCGGGAAACATGAGGGGAAAAGGGTGGGAAACATGAGGGGAAAAGGGGGGGAATGTGAGGGGAAAAGGGTGGGAATGTGAGAGGAAAAGCGGGGGAATGTGAGAGGAGATTGTGGGGAGAACATGAGGGGAAAAGGGGGGGAACGTGAGGGAAGAACGTGGGGGGAATGTGAGGGGAAAAGGGCAGGAAACATGAGGGGAAAAGGGGGGGACGTGAAGGGAAAAGGGGGGGAATGTGAGGGGAGAATGTGGGGGGATCGTGAGGGGAGAATGTGAGGGGAAATGTGATTGGAGAATGTGGAGGGAACATGAGGGGAGATGTGGGGGGAACGTGAGGGGAAAAGGGCGGAAAACGTGAGGGGAAAAGGTGGGGAACATGAGGGGAAAAGGGCGGGAAACATGAGGGGAAAAGGGGGAAAATGTGAGGGGAAAGGGGGAAATGTGAGATGAAAAGGGCGGGAATGTGAGGGGAGATTGTGGGGGGAAGTGTGAGGGGAAAAGGGTGGGAAACATGAGGGGAAAAGGGGGGGAAACGTGAAGGGAAAAGGGGGGAAACGTGAGGGGAAAAGGGGGGAAACGTGAGGGGAAAAGGACGGGAATGTGAGGGGATAAGGGGGGGAACATGAGGGGAAAAGGGCAGGAAACATGAGGGGAAAAGGACGGGGAATGTGAGGGGAAAAGGGAGGGAATGTGAGGGGAAAAGGGGAAACGTGAGGGGAAAAGGGGGGAATGTGAGGGGAAAAGGGCAGGAAACGTGAGGGGAGAATGTGGGGGGAACATGAGGGGAAAAGGCGGGAAACATGAGGGGAAAAGGGGGGGAAACGTGAGGGGAAAAGGGCGGGAAACATGAGGGGAAAAGGGGGGGGAACGTGAGGGAAGAATGTGGGGGGAATCTGAGGGGAAAATGGTGGAAAACGTGATGGGAAAAGGGCGG
>NW_028168707.1:0-35000 GCF_964237585.1 Gallinula chloropus
GTGTAAGCAATTGTTACCTTATCCTGGACAAGCAGTGTCTGGTAGCTTGCATAAGCAATTGCACATTTTTGGTAGCTGCTGGCATAAGCCTTAATAAACAATATCCTGGTCCATAATTCCTCACAGTTATTTTTTTACAAACTAAGATGTGGTGACCGATTTCGAAATGTGTCAGCAGATGTTGTGACGGGTTTCGAGATATAAGTCAGCAACCTCCCTGATATTAGAACTAATATTAGAAGCTAAGTGTTTTCCTGTCATTCATACTTTGTTTCAATGAACAAAATATTAACCCATTCACTACAATCCCCCCTTTTTCTTTTTCTTTATTCTTGTTCATTGAACCTTTTTTAATTCCTTTTTGGCCCATTCTAATTTCTCGTCGCCTGATTCTTCAGGTGATGATTCATATTGTGTTCTAATAAGCATTAAATGTGCTGCTTCTAAGCGTCCTTTTACAATGGTAATTAGTTTGTTAAAGATACATGGTCCAAATGTCAAACCTAATATTAGCAGGATGAGTGGTCCTGCTATAGTTGATAAAAGGGTAGTTAACCAAGGAGAATAGTTGAACCAGGACACCAATAAGTTTGATACAATGATTGATCACCAAATTTGGGAAATCCTAGTTGTGAAGGAAATATGTCCTTTAGTTTAAATTCAAAAAATGGATTACCCGGTGTGGTAGTTTTGTGGAGTGCCTTGTCACTGGAAAGGTGACGCAGGACCCACTTAAATGGTTGATGAGGATTTCCATTTGCTTGAGTTATTATTAATAACAAGATTAACGGTATACCAGGAAAAAGGGTGTCTGTTAATTTGGCTAATTTAAGTATACTTTTACCAGTCCTGGGGAAGTTCGGCCATTGCTGTTTTTGCGTCCCATTGTTCTGGTTCTTTTCTCCACAGTTTGTTCCTCCTCTGCCTCGCCCGTCGACTCGGTTGCTTCGAGCCACGGGGGGTACCATCTTCTCGGCAGCAAGGGAATTCTTCAGGAGAACAGCTGATCTGGGCTTTTTTTCCTATTTATATAGGCTTCCCACTTTGCAGCTTTAACTAATGGGGCAAAACAAGACACCGTTATTACTTCCCTTCTGCACTTTATAGCCAAGATATCAGCTACAAAGGGGACTGGCTCGTTGGAATGGTAACAATAGTATTGAGGGTTTATTCTTTTGGTAAAAATTTCCCACCACTCACGAGATTCTCGGACAATTTCTTGTGTTAGCTCTAATTGTTTTAGTTTCCACTCAGTGAGTGTTCTTTGAATTTTCCAACACTGTGTACAAACCCCTATTGGCGGGTATCCATATCCACAGTGTGCCCACCATTTATCTTGGCATACCTTGCACCTAAAACAAGCAAATGGATAACAATTACAGTTTTAATTATTACACTTAATTTTTTACGTCAAAGGTACATGTATTACTTATATCAACATATTCTCTAAATTCAATATTATGTGGTTGCATGGGTCTAACAGTTTTCCTTTTGCACACTTTGTGTTTTTCCAGATGTAATAGACAAAAAAGAAATAATTATAGCAAATATAAACGACAACATGCACTTTATACCAAAAGGTAGTGCAGCAAAATAATCAAATAAAGTCTTTATCATCACGTTATCTTTTCAGGGTTATCTTGGTGTCACCTGGAGTACTGATTATTTTCCAGTGGGGTCTTGTCACTGGGCCTTTAATGCGACTGGCATGAGTCCATCCACGCTCAGCAGTCCGGACAGCTGTTTCTGTTGTAAGCAAAACAAGATAAGGTCCCTCCCAATGGGGTTTTAGGGTTTCTTCTTTCCACGTTTTAACCAATATCCAGTCCCCAGGTTTAAAATTGTGAATTTTTAAGTCCAACGGGGGTCGTTGCACAATCAGTCCACGTTCCCAAAGTTTGTTGCGATGTTCTGCTAATTGTGAAACATATTCATTAATCACACGATCTCGAATTAAAACATTTGTTTGTGGACTTTCAATTCTATAGGACATTCCATATACCATTTCAAACGCTGATATTCCTATATCTGCTCGGGGCCTGGTTCTGAGAATTAATAGTGCCATGGGTAGGCACTTAGTCCATGATAATCTGGTTTCTATCATTAATTTAGTCAAAATAGTTTTGATTTCTCCATTCATCCTTTCAACTTTTCCCGAACTTTGTGGATGCCATGGAGTATGGTATTCCCACTTAATACCCAAGTTTTCTGTTAGATCTCTAACAATTTTTGACACAAAATGTGTTCCTCTGTCCGAGTCGATTACATCAGGTACTCCATATCGAGGTACAATGTGTTCAAGTAATACCTTAGTAACTTGGTTAGCAGTTGCTTTGGAGGTGGGAAAAGCCTCAACATAATGTGTTAAATGATCCACCATTACTAATAAATATTTGTAACGCCCTACCCTGGGTAGTTCAGTAAAATCCACTTGTATGTGTGAGAAAGGTCTATATGCTGGGGAACGTCCTCCAAGAGGTTTTTGTCTCATGTTGTTTCGATTAACCTTTTGACAGGTCTCACAGGCTGCCGTTACTGTTTTTGCTATGTTATATACACCTATACAGGCAAACCGTTGACTGAAATGATCAACTAACGCCTGCGTTCCCCAGTGTGTTTTACTGTGTATTTTTGAAAATATTTCGAGTGCTATGCCCTTCGGCAAGACTTCTCTTCCATCTGGTAATATATACTTACCATCCTGTTCCTTAGCTCCCATTTGTTTTAGTTTTTCCTTTTCTATAGATTCAAAACTTAAATTTTTATTAACAGGTACTTGTTGCATAATTAAAATCGTATTATAATTGCCTGCCACTCGTTTTGCTTCTATATCGGCTGCATTATTTCCTCTAACTTGATAACTTGTACCTCGCTGGTGTCCCTTTATATGTACAACTGCTATTTTATTCGGCATTTTCAACGCCCCCAGAACTCGCCGAATTAATTCCGGGTGTATCAGTTCTTTTCCCTGTGAATTAATAAATCCTCTTTCCTCCCATATTTTCCCAAAGGTTTGTACTACTCCGAACGCATAGCGTGAGTCCGTATATATAGTTCCATCCTTTCCCTTCAGTGACACTAATGCTTTCCATAATGCATACAGTTCACAGGCTTGAGCCGACCAGCTGGCACTCAGGGGGCCTGATTCTATTATCTTAAATTCACCTTTTTCCAACTTAACGATGGCATATCCAGACAATCGTTTACCTTCTATTATTCGAGATGACCCATCTATAAAAACTATTTCTCCATGTTGTAATTCCTCTTCTTCTAGATCTGGTCGAATTCGTGTTTGCTGTTCAATCGTTTGAAAACAATCATGTACTAGCTCAGTACTTTCCCCCGGGTATAAAAATTCTGCGGGGTTAACCGCTCCGATAGTCCTTAGGGACAGTTTTGGAGATTCTATGAGTATTCCCTCATACTTTAGTAGTCGGCTATCTGTAAGCCATTTTTCTGCTTTTTGTTGAAGCACCCCCCTTATATTATGAGGTGCATATAGGACAACTTCTCCATTAAAGGTAATACGATTTGTTTCCTCAAGTAATAAGGCAGCAGCAACAATGATTTGTAAACAACTTGGCCAACCCCTGCTCACAGGATCTAACAGCTTTGATAAGTAAGCCACCGGTTTCTTTTGTCCAGCCCATTTCTGAGTTAATACTCCAAATGCCGTTCCTTCATGTATGTTAAGGAATAAATGGAATGGCCGCTTTAAATCTGGGAGGCTTAAAACTGGTGCTTGACTTAGCTCCCTTTTGAGACTGGCAAACTGCTCTTGATCCTGAGGGGTCCACTTGGGTATTTTGTCTTTAGACAGTTGTTCATATAAAAATTTAACTTTAAAGCTGTAGTTCTCTATCCATTGCCTACAATACCCAAATAGCCCTAATGCCTGCCGAATTTGCCTCTTAGTGACAGGCATAGGTAATTCTAAAATTCCTTTAATGCGCTCTGGATCCAATATTTTCTTGCCATTAAACAAATAGTGCCCCAAATATTTCACCTTTTCCTCCACAAATTGTAACTTTTCTTGTGATACCCGTAGTCCTTTTTGTGCAAGAAAGTTTAGGAGCCGAATGCTTTCTTTTCTTACATCTTCCTTATTATTCCCTGCTATTAGCAGATCATCTACATACTGTAACAGCACGTTTCCTGTTTGTACCTGGTATTCTTTTAAGAGCTCTTCCAGGGCCTGTCCAAACAGATTAGGGGGACTCAGTAAACCCCTGGGGGAGCACGGTCCATCTCAATTGCTGTCTACGACCTGTCTCTATGTCCTCCCATTCAAAGGCAAAATAATCACGGCATTCTTCTGCCAGTGGACAGGCCCAAAAGGCATCCTTTAAATCAATCACACTATACCAGGAGTTATGGGGTCCTAGCTTGCTTAGCAGTGTGTATGGATTTGCTACTACAGGGAACCGGGTGATAGTTCTTTTGTTTATTTCCCTTAAATCATGTACAAGCCGATATTTTCCATTTGGCTTCCTCACAGGCAAAATGGGGGTATTAAAGGGTGACATACAAGGCTCTAAGATTCCTTGTGCTAACAATCGATCAATTTCTGGTTTTAATCCTCTCCGTCCCTCTAGGGATATGGGATATTGCCTTACCCTCACAGGTACGTGGGGTTCGGAAATTTGAATTTTAATCGGTGGGATTTCCAGTTTGCTTATTGTGTCTGGGGAGTACCAGACATCGGGGTTAATTTGTTTTTGATCGTCCACGGTCAAAGGATAAGCAGACACTGTTAGCTCTTGATTCTTTACTTTAATTTCTAATTGCAATTCAACAATTAAGTCTCGTCCTAACAGATTAAATTCTGTTTCAGGGACGAGCAAGAGTTCACCCATTCCAAATTTATTTTCAGTTTCGAATACTACATTTTTGATTTTGCTTACTATAAAGGGTTCTCCTTTTGCCCCAATTACTTGTACCTTTTCAGGGGAAACTTTACATCCCTCAGGTATTTGCCTAATAGTCGATTTCTCAGCCCCAGTGTCTACTAAAAAGGTGAACTCTTGTTTATGGGGACCTATCTTTAATTTTATCAAGGGCTCATGATGACTCCGGTCCCCTAAGATATAGAGCCCCTGACTCTCCTATTCCGTTTTCAATATTTCCTCATCCCTGATCCTTTCTCTGCAATTCTTCTTTATATGTCCCCTCTTTCCACAGTAAAAACAACATCTCTGTTCCTTCTTCACTACTACGTTCCCTTGTTTTATTCCAGCGGATCTGTGTTCACCAGTCCGCTCTTTGCGATCCTCTCT
This sequence comes from Gallinula chloropus, assembly GCF_964237585.1. Classification (NCBI taxonomy): domain Eukaryota; kingdom Metazoa; phylum Chordata; class Aves; order Gruiformes; family Rallidae; genus Gallinula; species Gallinula chloropus. Next base: position 5,277 of record NW_028168707.1, read on the forward strand.
GACCGCTGCTACCATCATTCTTACTTGTCGCTTGCTACTCTCTTCTTCCCGCCTTACGTAGACTTTCTGAGCTTCCCTCAATAATTCATCCAACCCTCTATTTTGCCAGTCTTCTAACTTTTCAATTTTCTTTCTGATATCTTCCCATGATTTTGCTACAAACTGAGTTTTGAGGAGCGCTTGCCCTAAAGGGTCGTCTGGATTTACCCCAGAGTACAGCTGAAGGGCTTTCCTCAGTCGTTCCAGCCACTCAGTAGGGCTCTCATCTTTCTTTTGCATTTCATTAAATGCTTTATTGATATTCTGGCCACGGGGTACTGCTTCTTTAATCCCCTGAATTACTATAGTTCTCAGGTCCTGCATATGAGTTCTATGCATCGGATCCTGATTATTCCAATTAGGTCTTTGGAGTGGCCATTTAATATCTGCTTGGGGTCCCTGGGCATGCTGAGTATCCCACAGTCTCATTCCTGCTCGTCTAATCATATCTCTTTCCTCGGTAGTAAATAATTGACCAAGGATAGATTGCATCTCATCCCAAGTATAAAGGTTTGGTCCCAAAAATTGATCTAATCTTTCTGCCACTCCGAATGGGTCCTCAATTAAGTTTCCCATCTCGGTTCTTTTAAAATCTCGTAGGTCAGCCGAGCTTAGGGGTACAGAAATATATCCAATCACAGGTTGAGGTCCCCCCATGGGCATTTCCCTTAGAGGGTATATCTGAGCTGCCTCTTTTTGACTTCTAGTCACGCGTCTAGGAGGAGGGGGAGACCCTTGTTCCGACTCTGGTGGGGGAGTGGGCGCTCTGGGGACCTCTGGAGGGGCTGTGGGAGCAGGAGAAGGAATGTAAGGAGGGGGGGTTAGAAGGGTTTCGTCTAACTCTTCTTTCTTTTTTTTTGTTTAATTTTTACTTCATTCAGTGGGTAAAGTCTAGTTCCCGGTTTTTCTAGCCACACTTCCGCATACTGACTCTCCTCCGGGTTAAGGGGTTTTTTATTACTAACCCAGAGGTTTAATTGCTGTCTTACCCAATCCTCTTCTGACCCATAGACTGGCCAAAAGACATTTTTAGAAATCTTCTTCCCTCCCCATATCTTAGTACAATATTCTATCATTTTTTGCTTATCTTTCCCTAGAGTTCCAGGTAAATATCTCCAATTGTCTAAGATATATGCCAGAGGGGTATTCTTAGGTACAGTGGGTACCCTTCCCATGGGAGTCGAAGGCTTGCTGCCCTTCACCCCCATCTTCTGGATTATCCACAAACATACACTCACTCGCTCCCTTTGTTCCTGGCCCAGTCCCTCGCGGGAGATGGGAAACGCAGTACTTAAGAGTCCACACTCACTTGGTTCAGTATATCGAACCTCTCACTCGTTATAATCCAGGAAACCCAATCCCGCCCGAACGGCAAACCCGCGAAAAATTTCGCAATATACTTACGCGTCCTGCGTCTTCGTCCGGACTCCCGTGCACAGAATTTTTATGGGATTTTACCGGTTCCTCCTTTGCTCATTATCCTAGAATTTAGGTTCGTCGGTAAGGTTGAGGTAGGCTGTCGGTCGCGGGGCCGCGGATTGCCGCGGGGCGCCTCCCCGAGGACAGAAGCCCACCGTTCCTTATCCGAGTCACGGCACCAGATTGTTATAAATTGAGACTACAATGGATCATAATCCAATTAGAATTTTATTAATTATAGCAAGTAGAATATGAGCAAAGACAGCGCTGGACGGCAGGAGAGTCTGCGCTCTGCCAACTGCCGTGCTGATCAGTTCAAACAGTCCCCTTTTATATATTTTTTACTTCCGTGTTCATGAAGTAGTGGAGGTACTGTGCGTATGCTTCAGTTGTTGTTAGGGGGTTGTTTTCTGCCTCTGGGTGGTCTTTGAGGCCGGAGTAAGAAGTCTTCCTCCTTTGTCCTATCTGTGGCTCCTGGACATCTGGTTATCTTGTACAAGCGGTATCTGGTTTAGTTTGTGTAAGCAATTGTGGTTATCTTATCCTGGACAAGCAGGTTTAGTTTGTGTAAGCAATTGTTACCTTATCCTGGACAAGCAGTGTCTGGTAGCTTGCATAAGCAATTGCACATTTTTGGTAGCTGCTGGCATAAGCCTTAATAAACAATATCCTGGTCCATAATTCCTCACAGTTATTTTTTTACAAACTAAGATGTGGTGACCGATTTCGAAATGTGTCAGCAGATGTTGTGACGGGTTTCGAGATATAAGTCAGCAACCTCCCTGATATTAGAACTAATATTAGAAGCTAAGTGTTTTCCTGTCATTCATACTTTGTTTCAATGAACAAAATATTAACCCATTCACTACAATAATCAAGTATAAACAACATAATTAGGGCCCCCATAACACTATTTCATGAGGGGCAGATATGAAGAACACCCAAGAATGAGTAAGGGATCAATCAGAATGCTATTACAATATTGTTTGCATTTTCAGATAGGTTCTTTGGATACCCAAGTGAGAATTTATGAAATACTGCCTATTTGTATATTCCTTTATAGTTTATTTGAACATATAATCAATATGAACTTTGGTCTCCATGAAAGAGAATTAATTTTCCCGACCTTATTGTAGGTACTTAGTGAAAAAAATATGCCTCACCTATGTAGTCTTCTGTAAGGGAACAAATTCAAAGTCTTTATTATGAAATACTCTAGTGGGAAAACAGCAAATTATGGTCATGAAAAGATCACTATAAAGAACTTGTCTATTTTGCTGAGATACCAAATTTATTGATGCTTCCACGATCTGCAGCCAACCTGAGAGCAGCCACAGCACATTATGTAAACTTGGAAGTGCTGTAACTTTCCCACAGACAATTCTTTTTCTTCCACTTGAGCTCAGGGCAGAAAAAAAAAAAAGAATAGAAAATTGGTGTGTTGACATAAATCTTTTCCAGTGCATAATGTCTTTTCCCCAGTGAAATCAGTTCTAACATTGATGTTCCAGGAGTTTCAACCAAAGTAAAAGGTGAAGCTAAAGGCATTTATTGCAGCTAAATTTCTTCCACCAATTGAGGTTTATGTTGCCTGGTATAATATTCAATTATGTGATGTCCATGTTTAGCTTGTGAGCCTTATCAGAAGTTATAAACTTAAATGGTTTTAAAGGGTGAGACTGTTACATATGATATCCTATATAGTAAATGTATGCATATAAATATATTGAAAGTTATATATATTTATGTATATCTCATGTGCCACATATATTCTATACAGGTTATATTCGGTATAGCTATATGTACACTGTGGATTATATAGTATAATTGCACACTTGATATTCTATATTATTTATTATACATTCTAAATTTTATACATTATATCATAAAGTACATCTGTGAAGTTTTCTAGATTCCTCAGTCTATGCAATAAAGCACAAAATTGTTGGAAAAGGTGAACAGTGGCCTTAGTCAGGACATGATGTGAGGCAGAGCTGATTTATTGGAGCATTCAGGGTCCAGGATTTTAATTCTGGACTAGGTGTTTCCTTTGGAAGCATAGCTTCTTTCCTCTACTGTTTTTTTCTGTAGCAGGTAACACAAAGCAGTCTTCTAATTGTCATGAGCATTGATAATGAGTGGTATTTACATTCATATATCAAAGGATGAGTTACTGGAAATCCCAAATACTAGTTTAATGACAATTCTGATTTCAGTCAATATGTTACTAGAAAACTGAATGGACATTTTATTTTTAAATATCTGAAAATGTTTTTCCTAAATTGCTAATAAATGCAGTATTTAAATATTTTGGTTAAACTCAATTAATACTGCAGAAGAGAGAATGGTAAAATACACAAAACTTTTATAGGACTTTGGAGTTGAAGTTCTGGTTTTAAAAGTGTTTTTAAAATGTAGAAGCTTGAATTCTGTTTACTTTCAACATTTAGACTCATAAACTTCATGTCTACTCTTGAAATGTCTAAGAATTGAATAATAAAAAAGACAAACAATAAAAAAACCCCTACTTTGCCAGATGAAATATACTTCTTGGTTTTACCCCTGTTCTCCCACAGTTAAAAAAAAAAATCCCAAAGTTAAAAAGTAATCCCAGAATTACTGACTATGAAAACAAATAAATTGTCATCATATTTGTCTTGTTATATGAATAGAAAAGGCAAGACATAAGAGAAAGGCAAGATAAAAAGCCACTATGGAAAAAAAAAGTTTATGTTGCTTATGTTATGCATCTGTTCTTTTTTCCTTGTAATCCTGTCTTCTTTTCTTAAAAAAAAAAAAAGAGTATATACTATTTTTCATGCAAATTATGGTGAAGTGAGACCTTGTGATTTGAAGAAACATAGGTCATTGCACTTATTTTGAGCTGGGTAGTTATATTATGGTGCCAAAAAAAGCTAAAAATAAGTGACATACAGATTGACCTCAAACACTGTTTCTGCTGGTTTGTAGTTAATGATATATAACTTACAGACATGGCATCAAACAGCTGGAACAGAGTCAGAAGGAAGAAGAAACAGCTTTCAAGTACTTCACTTCCATCGGAATCATAGAATGTGTGAGGTTGGAAGGGTCATTTAAAGGTCATCTAGTCCAATCCCCCTGCAGTAGGCAGAGACACCTTTAACTAGATTGGATTGCTCAGAGCTTCATCAAGCCTGACCTTGAAGTCTCCAGGGATGAGGCCTCCCCTAACTCTCTGGGAAACCTGTTTTAGTGTCTCATCACCCTCCTAATAAAGAACTTATAATGAACAACCTAAACCTACCCTGCTCTAGTTTAAAACCATTGCCCCTGTTGCTACATGCCCTTATAAACAGTTCATCCCCAGCTTTCCTGCAGGTCCCCTTCAGGTACTGGACGGCTGCTATAAGGTCTTCCCAGAGCTTTCTTTTCTCCATTGTAGAAACCCACTAGGTTGGTCAAGCAGGGCTTGTCCTTGGTGAAGCCACCCTGGCTGTCTTGAATTGCCTCCCTGTCCTCCATGTGCCTTAGCATAGCTTCTAGAAGAACCTATTCCATAATCTTCCCAGGCACAGAGGTGAGGCTGACAGGGCAATAGTTCCCGGGATTGTCCTTTGTACCCTTTTAAAAAACCTGGCTGTAATTATTCCCTTCTTCCAGTCATGAGGGACTTCAGCTGACTGCCATGACTTTTCAAGTATCATAGAGAGTGGCTTGGCAACTACATCAGCCAATTCCTTTGGGATTCTTGGGTGCATCTCATCATGTCCTATGCACTTGGGGATACTCAAGTTTCAAGGTCACGAACCTTGTCTTCACTTACAGTGTGATGGACTTTGTCCCCCAAGTTCCCATCTTGCATTCAAGAAAAGGCACTATACTTTTTTTTTTTTTTTCTGAAAATACAGTGTGTGTGAGCCTTGGCAGAGGAAATCTTAATGACAGAAATATGCAGTGGTGACTCCTGCTTACAGTCTGTGCCAAAGTTAGAGGGCTGGTCTCTAAGAGATTATCAACAATTACAGGAGAATTACAGATAAGGTAATCATAGATACAGAGACACAGTAATGAAGAAAGGCCATATTCAGAAAGCTGTCTCTAGTGTCTGTAGCAATGAATATTCTTGGTTATTAGTCATAAGCACTCTATTTAGAATCTCAGAATCACAGAATGGTTTGCGTTTGAAGGGACCTCAAAGATCATCTAGTTCCAGCCCCCACTGCCATGGACAGGGACACCCTCCACTAGATCAGGTTGTCCAAAGGCCTATCCACCCTGGCCTTGAACACTGCCATGGACATCCACAACATCCATTTGAAGAGGAACATTTATCTCATTCTGAAATAATGTCCTGGCTTTCATTAATTTTGCAAGCTATCTTAGGCCAAAATGAATCTCTAAGAGTTGCAAATTTATTCCTCAGAAGTCCAGAAGTTAATTCAGGGTCCAGTCGTAAGGACTAAGCTCAACCTCTATCTGGCTAAAACAGCGCTTCAGCTATTCCAAAGACCCCTGAGTTAACCTTTGAGTATGAGAAAGCAAACGAAGAAGATTTGAGCACTGTGTATATCATGGGAGGGATGGGGAGAAGCATATTTTTCTGATAAAAACATACTTGCCATGAAGAGGTTCCACAGAATGACAAGAATCCTTTTGTATTAAAACCATCACAAAAATAATGGTTATACTAAAGGCATCATTGACTTTTTATTCCTTGACATGTTAAAAAAAGCTCTGTAAAGAAAAACCTAGCAATATTTGACTGGTAGAGTTTGATGTTCTCTGCTCAGTTCTGTTGGTTCCTGGTTTTCTGGGACCAAAACTAATGTATGCAGTGAAACACAGATGTTTGGCTCTGCTCCACTAGTAAATCCATCTTCTGATGTACCAACACTACACCTCCTTCATGAAAGCACAGATCCTAATATTACTAATGGATTCTCTGTCCTTTGTAAATGACAAACAATGATTTTATGTGTATGTAATGTATCTAAAGTACTTCTTAACATGGTGAAACCTGAGATTTAGGCTTAACAAAGTCATTCTGCTTTGTGAGGACTGGGTGCAACTTGTTCAGAATATTTGAAATTAAAAAGAAATAATTAAAATTATGTGTCAGAATCAAGCCATATTAAAAAAAAAAAAAACCAACCTAATTCTTTACTTAATTTGATTTGCTCACTATTTTGACAAGGTTTCTGCTTCAAAATTTTTCAGAGTATCAAACTTTCCCAGAGTTCTCCAAAGTCTGATGAGCTTGCCTCTCTCATAGGAAGAGCTCAGTGATCAGGCTTAAATTTGAAAGAAAGTTATTCCACATACTGCTTCTATCTTCTGGAGATATGGTCTTGTGCCACAGATGTGCATTTTTCATTAGCTTTAATAGAATTTCTTTCTGCCCACCCAGAGAACAATTTGCTGCAACACATCAGTTAATTTCAGAGAGGATATTTTAAGCTACATGATGACATAGTTATATAGGACTAACATGAAAATGGTTTCAGACTTTTTCCTTTAAGTATAACATTTTAACTTTACATTTACACTATATAGATAAAGCCCAGAATGGGGAATTTCAGAAGGAGAGAGCTAATGTAAGATGCTGCAATACAGATCTCAAAAGATGTGTGTAAATTATTATGAATCCACAATTCAAAACAAAAAGGAGAAAAACCATTAGGTTAACCGAGATAACACAGTGGTAAGCATTTATGTATGAGTTAACTACTTGACTCATCTATAGGAATCCTACAATATTCAGTAGGTCTAATTTCACAAAGTGATTTTTCCATCTGACTCAAGCCTTGCTGCAAATTCCTTCTTTCTCATGCCCATGAATATGAAACTGGCTACCTTCACAGGGATTGGGATACTGAATCAGGCCAAAGATGAAAAGATTTTTGTGTTCCACCATGCTTGTCTTTTCCAAAACTCTGGTGAATGCTTTCCTGAACTGCAACATCAAGTCTCTGAACAAATCAGAAATCAAAAGCTAATAATTATTTCTGAAAGAAATATTAGGCTTATTCTGACTCCTTGCATCATCACATTGGCCATTCTTGTCCCCAGCAGACAGAATCTCCTATTTGAAGTAGTGTTACTGTTGAAAGTGGTGTGGCTAGTGTAGTCAGAACATGGAATTAGATTTGGCTTTTGTTTTTTTAAATCCCATACTGTATTTCTATGATATTTTTGTAAAACTGTCATTTGTTGACCCCACGTTCCCTTGTAAGTATCTAACATATTATTCCATTCAAAGGTGGATAGAGTGGTAAAAGAACTGAAACCTTATTTTGGAAGACATACTAACATGTAATCTCTGGAAGGCAGGTACTTTATGACTTCTATAGCAATCTCCAGCAGTTTAATATTGCTTCAATATTGTTAGGCAATATAGGATTGGTCACGGACAGAATTGAACTTTAACATATTTAGAAACAAAAATATTTTAACTCTTCTTTCAGTGAGTCCTTCCATATTATCTTGATGAATAAACTAATTTTGTATATCGTTTCAGGATTTTACCTGTGAAAGCCTGGACAAATCTTGTGTACTTCTTTCCTACAATACAGGAAATAATACACAGATTGTCCCTAAAACTACATAAACTTCACAGAATCACAGAATCACAGGGGTTGGAAGGGATCTCGAGAGATCATCGAGTCCAACCCCCCATACCAAAGCAGGTTCTTTAGGACAGGTTGCACAGGGAGGCATCCAGATGGGTCTTGAATATCCCCAGACATGGAGATTCCACAACCCCTCTGGGCAGCCTGTCCCAGGGCTCTGTCACCCTCAACGGGAAGAAGTTCTTCTGCATATTGGTGCAGAACTTCCCACGTTCCTACTTGAGGCCATTGCCCTTGGTTCTGCCTCCACAGACAACTGAAAAGGGGCTGTCCATTTCCCCCTGTGTCCCATACTTCAGATACTTACTTAGAATTTCTAATTGACCTAATGGAAACACTCTAAAAAGAAAAAATCTTTTCTGAGAATATTACTGATTTCTTTTGGTTTTCATATAAGAAACAAAAAAATGCTGTCTTTTGGAATTATAATGCAGTAGGGATAATAAAAGAGAACTGTAGCTTAGTCTACTAATACTCAAAGTGTTACCCTCCTTATTTTATTTGGTTTGTTAGTTCAATGTGACATTAATTTAGAAGATTATGCAACTTTAATATTTTTACACATCTCTTTTTTTCAGTCACTGTTAAAGACATTGAGTCAGCATTTCTGTTTTCAGTTCTGTTATTCAAGGATCAAAATGGCAAAAAAATTGAAATAAAATACCCCAAAGTCCACAATTTTAAACAATAAATAGTGGGAAAAAAACCCAAACCCAACAGTACCAATATCTCAATAATGGATTGAGGAAGATATTGGTACAGTAGACATTTTTCCTGTCTGACAGACAAAAAATTTCATCATGATCATTTGGTGGTGGGAGGACCTATGTTCTCAAAAGTCCTAAATTAGTTAATTGCCAAATGTTTCTGACTTCCCAAGATCATAATTTTCCCATGTTTTCCCATTTCAATTCTTATTCAGCTGTTAATATTTGTCAATGGGAAGTGATGTTATGTGGTTTGAAAGAGACTTGCAGGTGCCATGAATTAAATTTGGATCATCCAGATGATTGACATTTCCCCTTTCAATGGTTTTGGTCTCTGGTAAAAGCATCCCGAGTTTAGCAACACAAGTCAGCTTTTATCCTGGAAACTAACAGCCACTGCAGTTCTTAGTAAGACATCTTGAGTACAGGGCATTACTATATGCACGTGGCTTCCAAAAGGGATCTTGCATACATCTGGCTGAGTAGAGGCTTGGTGTCTGTGACTAGGCATTCTAGACTCCAGTAGAGTTAGATCATGGTACCTTGGTACAACAAGGTGCTTTGAGTAAAAGGATAACGTCACTTTATCTGACAAATAGGAAAATATTTTCATTAGGCTTTGAAATTGCTGATGTTGAATCTTATCATGGTTCTCTTTCAATTCTGTCTGTCTGAAGTTACTCTGCTCTTACACAAGTTCTTCATGTTTCCGAATTGTTTATCAAGATGAGAACCATCCCCCAGAACCATATTATGACCTTTAACATATACAGAAATTTACCATTTATCACAGGTTTTGTTTTCCCTCCCTTAGTCAATTTTTTCATGATATTGTGTCGTGAAATTCTCACAACGGCCTCAATTAGTTTAAATGGAAAAAAAAAATAAATTGCTTCCATGAAATAGATTTTGAGCACAGAAACAGTCACAGTCCTCCTGTTAGAGATCCTCCTACTATATTTTCAGATTTTTACAGGCAGAGGGAAGCTTCAGAAATACCCCCCCTGAAAAACAAGTTGCACAGGTATGACTAAGGAGCACCCAGTAATTGTATAAAGAAGGCTTTTGTTTTTTAAAATACAGTAATTGCCCATTCACGGGTGATGATTAGTCAGGAGAGACAGGTGCTGGGGAATTAGAGGAGATGCATGACTTTTGAGGCATGACAACTGTATGGAGGGACTAAGATCTCTAATATCTTAAAAAACCACTAAGTACTAGTCAGTGTTCTTGACTTATAGAAAATACGTTTTAGGACCTTTACCAAAAAACCCCCATATATCTTTTCTTTACAATCCTGTAAAAACAAAAAATCTGTAACTGTGGGTGCATGGTGATTTTATCTTGAAGTCTTTCAACTGATGAAGAAAGAATTACAAGTACAATTAAAATAAACATTACTATCAGAAAAACTATGATATTTTAGGAAAAACTAAAATTTCCTAGAACCTCTTACAATTACAATATGATCAGCTGATACAATCCACAAAACATTTCATTTTCATCTACACTCAAATATTTTCGATAATGCCCTGTGATTAAAATGATAAAAAACACCCCCAGACAGTCTGAAGACTATCTGAGTGACAGCAGGTCAAGTCAGGTGGCCACAGTCAGAAGCAACATGGCAAAGACAGATTATGAAACAGTAAAGAAATCTTGACTCCAATATAATTTGAGTTAACTTTTTGGAGGTCTCATGGTTGTTTGTATATTTTATCTTATAAATTTGAGGCATGAAGTTCAAAGTCATTTATATAATATTGAGGCCTGAGTTGAATATTGGATATTAGCGGAATTATATGGTTAATAAAACCCTAAATACTATGTGGTCTTCTAACCAAAACATCAAATAAGGTCTTGCTCATTATTTTTTTTTCAAATTAGTGAAAACATTTCCTTCATTGCTGCCTACTGCAAGCATCACTGGGGTTTGTGTAATTTTTGTCCTTGCCATTGCTAGATTCAGGGACAAAGAAATACATTTTTTATCTGGGGATAAAAAAATGGATAAAACCCAAAAAATATTTCAAAGTAATTACTCTGAGCTAATCAGATTTGATCTGTAATCTGGAATACTGTCTACTTGTTACAGATATTCTCCTCTCATTGAGCTAACTCTACCACAGTGAAAAAGTTATGAAAACTAGGTTAACACTAAGGACAAAATGGCTTCAACCCTGAATAGCGGCTGAACTTTCAGCCATACATCAGATTGGATACTATCAGCAAAATAATTATTTAATTAAAAGAATTTGTGTAGCTTTTAACAGCAACTCAAAACCCCAAGTTTCACACTGCCTGAAATAAAGGCAACAAAATAAAGTGCCTAGTTTCTAGTAAAGAGAGTATTCTCTCACTGACACAATGCATTTCAGTAACTTTTAGGGCTTAACCTTCACCCTATACTGTACCACAGCGTAGTGAAACACAGAGATACAGAGAAATGTGGCTAGCTGAGAAAAGACAAACCCTTTTCCAGAAAACTAAGCTTTAAATAGCTTCTTACCCTAGAAGCTACAGAAATGCATGAATCAGACTAATATATGCATAATGGACTAAAATTCATGTGAATTCATTCTGCAGAGTTACATTGTGTGTACCTAAACAGTCTTTGAGACAGAAGTATCAATGTAATTTAAGGAAGTTTCCCATTTACTGTGTTTTGTTTTGCATTGTGAAGACTTCCTAGAAAGTTTAAACTGGATTTTTGTAACAGGGGTTTTTTATATTAAACTGAAGTAGAAGATGGAATCACGTAATGCACTCCAGCTGCAAACAGGCATTGGGTCTTTGGAACCAGGCTACAGGGAGTCTGAATTTAAACAAAATAAAATTTTATGTGTATTGTGTGAAGACCATACGTGTAAGTATGAATTTTAGGAACATCTTGAGAAACCTAAAAAAAGTTAGCAATACTGTCATATTAAGGTCTAATATTTGAACTAGTCTGAAGCCAAGTGTAACTACTACATTCCCAATGTCATAAAACAATTTTTTAAGTTGATAGTTCACAAAATGTCAGATCTTGAGGTTTTTTATTAACCTATGAGTAAATGTTCTCTCTTGTATCCCTGCCCAATGTCATTGAGAGCAGAGGATTCCAGTTAGGGAAGGAATATGCCAAGGTGATGGCTTAATCAAATTATAATTATTTAAAAACTGCTCAGAAGCTTGAAATTGTAGGAAACATTTCTATGGAATTACTGAACACAATTCATATAAGACAAAATGAGTGATAAATACTTCTCAATTAACTAAAAGAACAAGTCCATATCATTTGTGCAACAAATATATATGTAAATATATTTACATTTAAAGATACCAAACTGGATACATTAAAATGGTTAAAAGATTTGATTCCGTCTCAGTTCTTACCTATGTGGGTATTTGTTTTTCTTAATGGCTATGAAAGAAAATATTGGAACTGAGTTCATATATGATAAATTAGATTCTAAATAAATAAGAACTGGGTTTAAACTTCTATCTGATTTCCTGAATTCTTGAGGAAAATGAAACATTAATTGTGCATTATTGATTCAACAAGGAAGTGCAATCATTCAAAATCTATAGACCTGCATATATCCAGTGAAGTATCTTGCTCACTACCTTCAAAAGGAAATGAATGAATATAGAGTAGTTTCTAAACCTCAGACTAATTCTATGAATGAATGTCCAGAAGTTAAGCCAGTCTTCACCGGAGAGTCTAAACATCTTCCTACAAACACACAAGAGGGCATGAATGTTCATGAAGCAAACACTCAAATAAGAAAGGGATATTTAACAGTGCTTGAGATTCTTCTGAGATTCATGCATTCACTTCCAGATCTCCCTGTGTTTTCTCTGGAAGTCTCTTTATGTTGGAGAAATATGTAGTTGATAGCTAAGGGAAGGTCTTACTGCAGGCATGTCTTTCATGTCTGAGAATGAAATGAGTACAGAGACTGGAAAATATGTAATCTCTCTAGATAGTGCAAAAGAAGGGGGGGAAAAAAAGTCCTTGACTTCAAGAGCCTTAGTAAATGATCACTTGCAAAGCAAGATATGCGTACAAGATAGCTCAAAAGAAATTGGTTATTGGTAAGTAACTTTCCCTTTCTTTGTTATCAGTGCACTTTTCAACTGGGAATAACCACGACGAGATGCTGACTCTAGCTATATTGCTTTAGCATTCTTTTAGTACTGATGTAGTGTCACTTTTGAAATCATTCCAGGCTAAAATAAGCACCCAACTTCTCTGGCTTGGAAAAACTGGCTCCACCATCTTCATCTTGTACCTGAGCTGGGATTTATGTAGCTTTTGGCAAGCACAAACGAGGCTTCTCACCCAAATACCTGAACATATATTTAAGCCAATCACATGCACACATACACACATATTTGCCAAATACCATTGATTTTACTGGCTCATTGTACAACAAGATATATAAAATTTGGTTTCATACCATTTTACTTCTTTTCATGCTGTGTGTATAAAAATCCACTATTTAAAAATATTTCTCACTTCAGAATATATTCTTCATGACATTTATGCTTGTCCACCTCTCCTCAGATATAATATAAACATGATAAATTTCCCATATCCATTATTTGCAAACCTGTATAACTTGTACTGATCTTATACACTTAGCTAAAAAGTTCTGATTTAGAAAGTTGAGGTTTCTTGGGAATTGTTTTACTGCTGACCTATTGCCTAGTGAGAATCTATGCTAAGGGGTACCAGAGTGACCATCCATTTTTTGTTCATGCTGATTCAAACACTTTAATGTGCATTATTTTACTTCTAGAGCTCACTGGGGTTCAACTACCACTGTTGAACATCTAATCTGCACACTTGATGATTTCATTATCACTAATTTGTACACAACTATGACCTTCAGTTTTACATCAGTATTTTCTAATGATTAATTTTTAAAATACATTTTGTAGTTTCTAGAAGATTCTGGGAAGCAGTGATCAAAAAGGGAGTGTAAATGCTCCCATAGAAAGGCTCATCTGCTACAGCCTTTCAAAACAGTATCTCCTCCAAGTCCACAGTGTACCTACTACAGGTGCTACACTTTGAAACTGGGAAAACATAGGTAAAATTCAGTGTATAATACATGATATTTTAAAATATTAAGCAAATCTATACTTCTTTAAGATTAAGATTTGAACATAAATGATGTCTGCAATACATTACGCATATTTGTGAGTTCTAAATGACATGTTAACAAGGCCTGAAGAACATATATATACTTATATGTGTTGGTGTAAACTATTTTGAGCAAGCAGAAATCTCTACATTGTTGACGATAACCAATCAAAACTGATCAATTCAGAGCAGAAACTGTGGTTCTGATGAAGGGATTGTCGTGGTTTCACTCCGGCTGAGAGCTGAGATCCACGCAGCTGCCTGCTCTTTAAAGGAAAAGAGGAGGGGGAGAGGTGTGTGGTGGGGGTGAGGAAAGGGAAGGGAGAAGGAAGGGGCAAATAACAACCCAAAACCAAGAAACCAAAAGCCCGTGGGTTGGGATAAGGAGAGTTTACTAGAATAGCAGAAAGGTAAAATATAACAAAGCTAACAGGACTTTAGAGCAAAATTATATGAAGCTGTTGATACCCAATGCAGTGTCTCACCCAACCCACAGCTCAGGCCGTGCCACCCAGAGCCGTCCCGGAACCTGATCATCCCCCCAAAACCGCACATCCTGGAGCCGCCCCGCTCCTCCTCCCATCAGCCCCCCTTTATACAGAGCAGGACGTAATTGTCATGGAATACTCTCTTTGGCCAATTTGGGGCACCTGTCCTGGCTTTGTCCCCTCCTTCCTCATTAATAGAGAAATATGAAGAGCTGAGAAAGTCCTTGACTGCTTGACCGCAACTAAAAACATCAGGGTGTTATCAGCACTGTTTTCATTTTAACTCTCAAACACAGCATTCCATCCGCTGCTACAAATGAAGTGAACTCCATCCTGACTGAAACCAGGACAGGGATTTAAAAAATGGGAAATTTTAACTACAAAACTGTAGAATTTTTATATCACAGATTGTACCAGGAAGCATTGGGACAATCCAAAGGACCTGAATTTCCCTGCATGGAAATCATAAATGTCTTAAAGAATTGGGTAAAACTTGGATAGAAAAAAGGTAAAGATAAATTAATGAAGTTTAGGTGATGTCCATGTGGACATTTAGGATGGGTGACAGGTTTCTCAGACCAAACACCTCGCTTAGTATACATGAAAGCATTCCCCAAAATCTATTCTGCATTTATTCTCATTATTCCTTTATTCAAATGCCTGAGTTGGAAACAGACACTCCACAGCTCTGTGCAGTAATCACTTGCAACCACCATCGTCAGAATTGCAAGAAAATGCATTTCTCCTTCAGTAACAGCTGTGGGAGAGATCAAGGATTATCCTCCTAGATTTAGACCATGTCCACACCAGCACTAGTGTGTTACTAGTTACACAGCCCCAGCTAGGCAAGCGTTTGTGCATCTGGAGATGGCAGACTAACGCAGAGCTCAGAGTGTCAATTTATCCTGTGTGAAATGACCGGGGGAGGGAGACATAATGAACAGCTGCATTGAGCTGAGAAGCGTAGGAGAAGGTGAATGAAAAATAGGAAGATAAGGAATAAAGTGAGAAATAAGAAAGGACAGAAAATGAAAGGACTGTATTCATATGTAGAAAATGTGTGCAAAGTCACTTTCCATTAAACACAGTAAAAATGAGAAGGGACGTCATTGTCCATCTGACTCCATTTATCTGATAATCAACACTTTTTATACTCGTAATCCTGAACTCTCATTTTAAACCCACATTAATGAGATGATCAGGCATTTTTACAACTGCCTTATGAACCTTGCCAAAGAGAACTCATTTTCTCAGATCATTTGCTGCAGTATCAGTCCATCGTCTCATCCTGACCAGACTGTCTCACCTGTTAGTATAAAATTACGCAGACATAGAAATTAAAGTGCTTTGACATTCCACTACTCTTTTTCTTTTTTTTTTTTTTTTTTTTTGGCTGAGGAATCTTTGGTCAGTAACCAAATCAGCAGTTTCAAAATATTAGCATTTACCCATTTTAACACACCTAAATTTTCTTTAACCAATCACATAGTTTCATATGTACCCAGGTGTGACTTGTTATGCTCTTCAACATCTTCTCATTCTGAAAATTTTTATTTGTATCTGCAAATCAATACATTTCCTGTTACTGTCTACTTTTTAAACAAGCACAATGAGGTTCATTTTGACCTTTTAACTCAATGAGAGTTATGCCAGGAGCAGCAGTCTTGCATGACATTTTTGGGGAGGCTTGTGTTTCAGGCATACAGGGTTTGCTACTGTTAAGCCTCAGACTTCTGGTCTCCATCTCAAGTTTTAAAGCACATTACAGTAGGCTACGTGTGCCGACCCTAGCTAAAACTATGCCAGCATTTCCATAATAAAAGCTCTTATTTCCAGAGGTCCCAGCTGTACATTCAGCTGTAAAAATGTGCTAGGCTAAAATTGGATGTACAGGATTCAATGTGGAATTAATACAAATTAAAAGAACATTCCACTTGACTATTTCTGAGCTATAGCTTCTGAAAAAGTAACGGTTTGTGAGATTCCTTTTTGCCCTCTCATCTTGTAAATCAAAAAGTAATTTAACTTTTTCAAAATATTGATGTTACTACGTGATGAGACCAGTTCTGCTTCCACAGGAAGGATTCCTCTATACCTTAGACACGGGGATTTATTTTCATGTATACAAGAGGGCAGCATATGTAGTTGTTTACCAAGAATTCAAAAATGACACACTGTCATCCTGCCTACACAGTTCACTGCTACTGATGTTTTATGCTCATCAGAATCCTACTCCTGCAAAAGCAAGGATGTGTACATCAATATATAATTTTGGTTTCTTGGCAGGGAGCAGAACTCATAACGCACTCTGTCTTAAACTAGCTGTGGAAACCTTGTTGCTTTTACTTTATTCCTTGTGCTTTGTGCTGTTCTTTTACTTCATTTAGAATAAAGGTAGAAATAATACTAAATAATAGATTAAATTCTGACAGGTCTTCCTATTTCGCCCTAGTTTTATCTCTTTAATTCCATGAAGCTCTCCTAGGCCCATCCTTAACGATCCCATGTAACATGCCTTGCCTGTGTCTTCTACAACCTTGAAGCATACAGTTCTCTTCCACTCAAGCATATTGTAAGGGCTCAGAGGACGTGTCTGTGTGCTCTTTTGCAGACTGGCATGATTGATCAGTCTCAAACACAAGCTGTGTGACAGCACCCCAGTAGTACTTACCAGCTTGAGCCTACTGATTTGTGGCTGATTCAGGGAGCCTCTCACCTCTATCTACCAAGTATCTCATCATCATAACCGGATTGGCATGGAGATGGATGTTCCTTTTGCATCTTGAAAGCCTCCAGTTATGAGGACTCTGACACGTCCCTGGGAAGGTTGGTCAAGTAAATCACTGTAAAAAAACGTATTTCTTGCATTGAACTAAAACATCTCTTGGTGTAACTTCCACCTCCATGTGACTGCTTGTGAAGAGAGAGCCTGCATCCTATTTTCAGTCACCTGTTAAGTACTTTCCTGAGAATGAAAGGTCCATCAAGCTAAAGTATGATATCTAAGCTCTGGATCAGCGCAGCACTGACAGGAAGGAACCTCAACTTTCACCCATGGATGAGTGATTTTCACTAGCAGATTGTCAGATTTTTCAAGTCTCAGAAATCTTAAAATCTTATTTACGTGCACATGCAAATCATGTTAAAGAAAAAGCAGTTTGGGGTGTTCTCATGTACTAATACTCTTATGTAAGATCTATACCAATATGATTGTAGAAGGAATCTGATGTGTAGCTTCTGAAATCACTTTTAGGGCAGGGCTGACACTGACATTAAAAAATTGCCTTTCAGCATAGTATTATGCATAAACAGTAGGCATGTCCTTGTGTGCACTTAGATAGAACTCTCTTTGTAATGCCAAAAAAAGTAATTGCTGTATAGTACTGAGTTCAACTCTAATTTGCATTAATTAGGAACATGAATCCTGTGTGTGAGAAAGGAAGATCCTGTTAAATTAGAGTTCTGTCTTAATACTTTCTTGTTAAGCTCTTCTTCAACTTTAAAAGATGCTCCTCTGCCACCGTGAGAGTCAGCAAATTACAACCGGTCTTGCTCTGCATCCTTGGAGAAGGCTATGAAGACATCAGTCCTTTTGAATCTGTCATCCTTTGTGATTCCTCCTCTTGTCTAATGTGTTATTCATCTTCACAATTATCTTTCATTCTCTTAAATGAGGTTTTTCCATATGATGTTTTCTTTAAATATGAACTATAATCATTGACTGGAAATTGTGCTTTTGGGAGATTTCTTTTTTCCCAACTTGTTCCTTTCCACATTTTTTAATATAGAGAAAACATGGATTTGCCTCTCTCTGAAAAGAAATCAACAGGACCTTAGGAAACATTAAAGCCAAAAAAGAGTACTAATTGCCAAAAATGAACTGCTATAAAATTGCAGTGTTGCCACATTTAGGTAAAGGATATTTGTTGCTAAAAACCAAGAACATTGCTGTAGTGGAGGGGGCCAAATGCTTGGGATGATTTATCCAAGTCTCCTTCATTATATTACATTTTAAGTTCATGTCCATGTGTAATCCTGGTTTTAGCTCCGGAAAAGCAAAGCGTCCCTGAAGCTTAATATAGAGGCTTCCTTCATAGCATATGCTAATGCCATTTGTGCATCTCTACTTTGAACAATGGTATAAGCTTGTGTATTAGGTAACTGTTACTATTTTAGTAAAGTGGCATTTATTATTATAGGTTAACGACATTAAAGAACAATGGTAAATTTATTTCATATATCCCAATTTTAATATCATATACTCAATGAGTTCTATTATTTCTATTTTGAGGTGCAATGTGTTGCTTTTGCTTCCTTTCAGCTTTGTTGTATTGATATCTTACTTGTTTATAGAAAACTGATATAGCTCGATGTCTGAGAAGGTGGAGTATCTGTACTTTGGATCTTAAAATGTTGTGAAATTTAATACATGTATAGATGAACTTGATTGTGAATACATAAGAAGGCAACTGAACTTTGGTTCCCATCTGTAGCCTACAAGGAGGCATCATCACATAAAGGAGATGCATGACTTGGCAGAGTGATGCTGTACCAGATCTCACATAAACCTGGTACAACATGTCAAGGCATTATCATACCATCCTGCTTACCTTGGTAGAGTTCTCAATCCAGTGCAAAATAAAATCAGATGATTTGCATGTTCCATTACAAATTCAGTTCTCACACTTGCACTAGCTCCAGTCCTCGTATATACAATTTTACTGAAATGTTCAGGACAGTTGAGTTCAGACAAATCCATATCCATAGAGAGGCTTCCTTTGTCCTGAACTACCATAGTCCCATGAACCTCAACAGGCTTGAAATATTTAAAGCCACTACAGTTTCCATCAATGGAAAAAAAAAGTCAAGGAAGGTCTTAAGGTGTGCTGACCCAGTCCTGTAAAATAGTGTTCCAATAGACTGGATTAGAGTCCAGTTTGGACTGTACTCTTGGAGAGAGATGGAGACAAAGAATCCTTCATTTGCTGTTATTTCAAGAAGTGAACCAGAGAGTAGACCAGTTTCATTCCTCTTTAATTGCCCAGGTATTAGGATTGACTAGCCCATCAGATAAAGAGCATTTCAAAAATGTATATTGGGGTACATTACTGCTGCACTCCCAAATCCTCTGGAAGCTACCTTGAGCTTTCAAGCAGAATAACTCAGACCACCAAAATGAGCTCTCTGTTACTCACAGTCTATAACAGACTTCACTTCCCTCATAAGCCACCTTTATTCATCTCATTGTAATACTCAAAAGCATATTAATCTATTGCCATTTTCCAAATTAATAGCATATTTTTAGTGTAAAACAATCCTAGATTGTTTCCTTTCTCTCTTTTGTGGAAAAACAAGCACAACAAAAATATCCCAGCAAACAAACAGCCCAAACCAAAACAGAACCCAAAACAAACAGACCCCTTCCCTGCTCACCCCCCCCCCAAAATAAACACTCCAAAACCTCCAGGGGTTTTCAAAATACTTTTTAAAATCTATTCTGACTCTTCAGACAGAAGTTCTTAGTTAAATTCTGAAGACCAAAACCAGCAAGAAATCTCCTAACATTATAAATCAGCCCTCTGACCTTTTCAGTTTAATGTATCAGCTTTGCTGTGACTTTCATTTCACTGCCTTATATCTGACTAAACTTTAGATCAGAGGGACATGTTACAGAGCCCTACACAGTATATACCTATAAAATAAAAATATGTTTTATTTCTATATATAAAATATTTAATTACCTGGTAGCATCTGATTGTTGGGGAGTTGGGACCTGTCATTTTATAGCTATTGGATTGTTTCCTATAGGTTTTTCTCCTGGTTTTGTTATCTGCTTGTTAACATTTAAATGTTGAGGCCCTTTCAAGCACAAACTTTTCCTCCTCCCTTACATTTTAGTCATTCCTTCCTCTCTACAGTCAGCTCTTTTTAGAGACAGATTGAGTTTTATGTTTCTGATTTGACCAGGCACCACATTAAGATCAGCACATGGCTTGGGGTTCAGGGAGAGGCATCACTTATTGAATCATCTGTATGACTGGCAGGTAAAGTCACTCACCCACAAGGCAACCTGTCTTCCCCAGAGGGTGGGTCAAAGCTTTCATTACAAAATATTGGCCATTTTCTTCCGTTACTTAAATGATCATCTCCCCTCCCACATATACTCTGAAAGATAATTTCCAGAGGTCTAGTTATTTCAACTCTGTTTAAAATTCACAGGAGAAAACAATGCCTGCCATATTTAAAGCAAATACACATCCTGAAAAGCTGCTGCAACCAGTCCAGTGGGTTTTTTCATAATTTTATTTATTTGAAATATGTTGATACATACATAAAGATGCATGAATTAATATTAATCCATATATTTTGAGTAGATTTTTCATTACAGAATATTAAAAAAAAAAAAATCATATTCTTAGTACCACACTAGTCTCATTTCCCAGTTAAGAGAACAACAACAAACTTGCCAAAGCCAGGAAAAGTTTCTAAATGAGCTAGGAATCAAATTTTGCAGTTTTACTTCTGGTAGCTGAAGCATGTCACAATTTTCTCCAAAACCAGCACTTACCAGGGCTGTTCCACAGGTCAGATATGCTATATGGTACAGTTCAATCTGAGCCCTATTAATATGGGAGTGATGGCAAAGGGGCAGGGGGGTGTTAGCCACCTCCTCCTGTCCATCACTTTAGGCAGTAGATACCTGTAGCTAATGAGAGATTGCCAAGGGCTAAGAATAGCTTTGTTGCCTTTACAGCCATAGGAATTCCCACTCTTCCCAGAAAGAGAATTATCATTAAAGGAATCTGTTAATACACCAATCCCACAAGCATCCCTGAACCATGATGTTTCCCTCATAGATATTTCAGGGAAGTATAATTCAGCTTTTACCCCACTCAGGATGACTAATGGGCCAACTGCAGCTTCACTGTTACAAGGCAGGCATAGGGATTTCAAGAAGCTGCTCAGATTTATTGCAAAGATTTCAAACCATGGGGGAAAAAAAACAAAGGAGCATCATCACACAAAACTATTGCTAGTGATTGGTTCATACTTAATTTTCAAGATTGTTCAAGCATTATTTTTTAATGTATGAAAAAAAATACTATTAAAGACTTTTTAAAAATATCCATATCATTGGTATCACCATCTTCAAACTACCATGACCAGTCACATAAGCATGCTTCTGTTTCTTTAGGTGCAAAATTCTGCTGCAAAGTTGGGCTAAAAGGTTAATTTCTCCAATGCCTTAGTATTTGATTCTACATGGGATTAAGCAGGAGCGAAAAAAAAAAGGAGAATAAAATTGTTTCCCTTTTTTTTTTCTCCTATGTAAGCAGGTTTTGCAAGTAATTTAGAGAAATGTTTTTAACAAGAGAACAGGGGATCCCTGAGATAGTACTTTTTAGGTAATTGCAGTCCACATGGAAAAAAAAAATCCTTGGGAACTATTATGCTAAACTGTTATATTAGTTAAGGGCCAGGACAATTTTTTCAAACCTAGAGCCACAAATACCTGTGAAGTAGTCAATTGACAATGAGGGTGCATCTGTCATCACATAACGTACTTGAACTTTTTTTGCACTAGGGCTATATGAGAGTACATATATATCAGAAATACTAAATTTATCTCAATCCAAGATAACCAGACATTCCAGAAATGGTACATCCATTCATAGGATAGGAGCACGAGTGTCTTTTCTTAACTTCATGTGTCAGTACAGTTTTGGATGATGATTTCTGGCCTTACAGAGGCAGAGAGATATTTTTTTACCGTGTCAGAAAGTAGAAACCCAGCTGTGCCCCAGAAGAGACACCCAGCAAACTGCACAAGCATTAGCAGGTGTCCATGCTAACAAGGAGTTAACCTGCAACCAGGACACAACAGTATAGCAAACAAGAAGCCAAAGCTGTCAACAACTTCATTGTTCTGTTCATCCACAGGCCTGTTTCAGAATCATCCAACATCTAAATATTTAGTAAAAGCTGCGAAAAATATCAACTGTCCTGTACAAAAATGTGTGGAAAGTGTGTCCTAATTAGCCAACATTTCTGTTATTTTACTCCCTTCTTGATGAAGGATTATAAAAATCAATGTTTAAGCATATTGTGACTACAGCTATAAAATTACTAGTGTAATCTTGAAGGTTAGTTCTCCAATTAACATGAAAGCTTCAAAGGAATGGAGCTGATGTGAAGACTGCCATCCCCACATTTTAGATGCTCCAAATCTGTGTTGATGATTTAGCTTTATTAATAAATTATTGTTGTTTCACTCATATATTTATGCATTTGTGATCGCCAAAATGTGGCAAAATCAGTTTCATTAAAAACTGAAGAAGGAGGTAGTGAATGGGAGGACCATAAAGAAGGATTTCCTGGCTACCAGTCACATCTCTTTAGGGTTTTTTTTTTCCTTTAATTTGAAAACTCTTTGTGCAGCATTTGAAACAATGAAATCAATATTCATATTCATTGAAATAGCTAACTAGTAAGAGATACATATTGTTTGTGTACTTTTTTTTTGCATGAGGTCAATAGGTTAATTACACAAGTAAAAACTCTAAATCTTCTAGAGACTACTGAAGTGTATAAATAAACAGAGTATTCTGCAAAGTGTATTTAACGTCCATGCAATTTATTCCTTTCCATTCGGTGGTATTGCTGAAAGAGCAGTGGGGATTTTAGTAGCAATTTTCTGTGCTTTCTGCTTGAGAAAGTCTGCAGCCTCAGTCATTTGCATTTGAAGTTGATTAGAATGAAGTTAGAGTGCTCACATTTTTTTTAACAGCTTCTGAGAGTGTTTAGCTCAGGGGCAGGGAGAAGAAAAACAAATATTCTTTACAAATATTTTGTCTTGAAAGCATTTCCCTAAAAGTACAGCTCTGTGTGTGTGGTCAAATGGAAAAGGCATACTCAGGACTACTGACAGAGGTATCTTCAGACATGCGGTAGTTAATGAATGCAGCCCTTGATAGAAGCTGTTCTGATCTGAACATCACTTAATAAGTCTACCTGTGAATTGGAAAGGGTAGAAGCTTGCTGAGAAATAGAGATGTCAACTGCATGATGAGAAACCAAGGTTAAAAACCATATTAAAACATGACTGATTTCCAGGGGATATTTGTCCATTTAAACCAAATGTATTCTCAAAGTACAGTATAACACAGGCTGTATTTTCTTATTGATAACAGCAATGGTGCTTAAAAGATGCTGGCACTGACATTCATTGTAGTTTCAGTCTGCCCTTGGAAGCACCTACACTAAACTTAGGTCTTCTGTGTTGTCAGGAGAGTGTTAGTAAGGTAATACTTCAAACTTAATTCATTTGCTGTACAGGAAGCCCATAGTTAAGCAAGTGCTCATTCAACAAATGCCATATTTCGGGTTTTTTTCTTTGAAAAGATCCCACATAGAAACACAAATGTTTTCAGGTGAAAGAACATAAACCCATGTCTAGTTCATACAAGGAATTTACAGACTTCTAGATTAACATACTATGCAGGCCAAAGTAGCAAGGGCTCTCTGCGTAGAGAAACTCAAGAAAATTTAGCTTCTCTCCAGTTAATTCCTTTAGTACTAGGCATATTCAAAGCATCTCAGCCGACAAAGATATTTTCAGTAGTAAGAAATGTAGATAATCATTGCTTTTGGAAATTAGATTTGTTATTGTAAGTGCTTTAATTCTGAAAATTTCCCCCTCCCCTTTTTTTTTATCCCGTGGGATAAAATCAGAGCTTTATCTTTTCCCTGGCATTTATTCTGACTCCTGTGTCACAAGAGTAAACACCAGTCACCGCTGGAATTGTTACTGCAGTTATCTTAGTAAATTTTACCTTATCAGAAAGACAAAAAGTGAAATTTCATGTTTTAAAAGGGCCTGAGCACTGGTAATGTGGTGCCCTGCAAGTATAGTATCTCACTTTTTTAGGCATCAAATATGGAATAACACTATTTCACAAATTACCTTCTGAGGAACACTGAATCACTCTTGGCATACTAAAGTATAACCTACCACTAAAAGAGACTTCCCTCCATTATAAATTTCTTTCATCTGTATGAATTTATCATAAAGCATTTGCATTTTCTGCATTTGATCCATTTTCAGCCATCAGACACCTATCATGACTGATTCCTGTGCAATTTCGAAGGTTTAGTGTTTATGAAAGCAAAACCTAGGTAGTCCTTTGCAATGTTTTGTGGCAATACAAGCCAGCAGAAAAGGCAACTTCTGGGTCTTCTGACAGCGTGAGCACAATGATATCAAATACCGTATTTTTTACACATGCGCTATGAACAGAACTGCAGCAGAATGACCCCTGGAAATCTGAACATACTCAACTGATGTATTGGAAGTGGTTACATTTCAAAACAAATGACACTCAAGGATTCCTAAATTTTCACTTTCCTGGTTTAAAATTAAGTTTCCTTTATTACTCAAACAAGGGACTTTTGTTAATTACTGTGATATATGCAGATTGGCACCAGCCGCGTGCGCGTGTTCCCCAGCTTCTCACAGGCATTTATGGTTCTATGGCTACTAATTGCACAGCTGTCACTCTCTTTTATGGTCTGAGCCATATTGTTTGTGTTCTTTATATCAAGTAAGCATATTGTCTTGTTCAAAGGGAAAGAGTGCAATCTTTTGTGTTAAGATACCACGTCTTCAAATCTCTGTGTTTGCATAGGGAAATTATCCAAAGCAGGACTATGGTGATTACGGCCAATACTTGGAGTCCTGCTTCTTTGCAGGTATGAAACTCCTCCATCTTGAGCAAGTCCATAGATTTCTCTAACATGAACCCTATTTGGGTCCTGGAATTCCTCAGGTGCATTTAACAAGTGACTTGTAAAACATTTTACAGATGTAAAATTGTCCTGAGTTCAATCAAAGTGGTAGATGATTGAAACTGAAACCAGGAAGATTGTGTGTACCTTTTAATTGCTTAGGAGTGAAAACTCTTCCCGTGAGAAACCAGAATTAAGGGTGTCTCTTGGTCTGAAGTTTTATTTCCTGCAACGTTAGCAGGACAGAGCTATTTCAGTTCACCTCTTGAATCTTGGAAAATGGACAGTTTGATCTGATCAAAGTTACTTAAATGACTTTTAAAAATATAGAGAGTATAAAATAAGTTTTTACTTTGAAAAATTAAAATAAGCAGCTAAAAATAGATTTTACTTTATATGTTACAACTGACCAGTTCTTCAAAAGGACATTTTTTACTTCTAAGGTGTTTGCATGTTGAAAGTTGAAATTGAATCGATATTTGGTTTTGGCTTTCTTATAAAACTGAATTCATCTTTAAATAATTAATAATACCTGTGCTATTGGAACACAGCAATTGACTTCTGAAATCCTGTATTATCATCATAACAGTGTTTTTGAACATATGCAATACCTTGAAAAATATATCATCATTTCTATTCAATAAAATAACAGTGAATTTATTAAATAAAAAGAAGGGTAGACTAAGTTTTTCTGGCAGCAGGATCAAGTCTTTTAGTCAGATCTATTAAAAAAACCAGAAGACTCCTGATTAAAGGACAAGTAATGATACTAGGCACAATTTAGCATTTGGCTAGTACCAAATAAAGCAAACTGAACTGCTGCTTCTTTGTCACTCTACTAATAAAAATAATTATTGCAATTGTTGATCTTTTAAAATGTTCTTAAAAGAGGCTTAGCATACTTAAATCTCTGCTAAAGGAACCAGAAATCAAATGAAGTTAATAATGATACCTTAAAGGCATCTAATTTTCCTCAGTGTGTACATGGCAAAGAATTGGATTGAGAGATGGATTCTGCTAAAAATATCCTTACACAGAGTGAGCACAATTCATACAGTATCAGTTCACCCACCCTTTTAAAATCCCCTCTGTAAAACCTGCAGGAAGCACAAGCAAAAGAGAAGCTGAGGAAGGAAATACTAAAGCCTTGAGAAACAGCTGTATCGTGTGCTGGTGTGAGGACACCATTGGTTTGGAGGCACAGGGGCTGGGCTGAACTTGCTGACAGCACTGGCACACTGAAACTGCTCTGGGCATCATCAGCGGGGCTGCTGCACGTCAGGAGTTGCATGTATGGAGCTGAAGTTTCTGAGCCCATCAGCTCAGAAGAGGTTCCCTAGAACTGACCCAGTGAAATGATGAGACTGCAAATAAGACAAAGCACATTCCTGGCCAGCTTCTAAGCCCTCCTGCTGGGGAGGCCAGACCCCTTTTGCCAGGGACCTGATGAGAAGGCTGAGCTTTTTGAAGTGCTCCTGTCGAGCTGTCTGTGTAACCCAGGAGTGGCTCTTCAAACCCTTTTGCACGAGGCAGCTGCGTTAGGGAAGGGAATCAATACCATCCCTCTGCTGTCTCAGGAAACTGGGTTTCCATGAGACATGAACACTGAAACCCAAATGCTCTTTTAAATTCCATGTTTTTAAGGATGTCATTCCTAACCAGCTTTGCAGAAAGAGTTCACTGTACAGCTGGGGAAGGGCTGAAGCGCTGTGGGAAAGGACTCAGGTTCCAGAGCCGGTGCAGGACTGTCTGCCGCGGGTGCCCCTTCCCCCGCTGCACCCACGTAATCTGGGAGGGTGGGCAGGGGCCGCTTCACCACACGCTTGCTGTGCCAGCCGAGTCCCCGGCCCAAAGCATCTCCCCCGCGCCCGTGCCGCCGGTTTCCCCGGTCCCGGGGCAGGAGTGAGCGGGTAGTAACTCCCCGGCGAGGTGCGGCGCTTGGTCAGCTCTGCCCGGGGCTGTCCGGGCGCTGCCGCACGGGCCTCGCTCGCGTCCCGCCGTTGCCACGGGAACGTGTGTGTCCGGTGCTTCATTGCCAGCGGCAGCAGCCCGGCTGGTGGCCGCGCTCCGGCGTGTGAGTGTCCCCAGGCCCCCCCGGGAGCGCGAGGGGGGGATAGCGGTACCCAACCCTGTGTTTTTGGGGCGGTGGCCGCGTTCCGGAGGTGCGGCCTCGGGAGGGGCGGGGGCGGGCGGAGCGCCGGGGCTGGGGGCTGGAGCGGTTGGGGTGAGTGGCACAGCGTGCCCGGTGGGGGTGTGGGGTGTGAGCTGGGTCCCGCCCGAACTGTGTCCGGCCGTGGTGCTCACCCTGCTGCCGGGTAGGCTTCCCTGCAAGGAGGCGCTCTGGGAGGGAGGGAGGGCGGGATTTCAGGGGGGAGGCTGCCTAAGGAGCGAAGGGGGGGCTCTCGTGCCGGGCTAGAGGAGGCGGCAGCGTTTTGTGTCGGGGCCTGTCCCCTCCTGCTGCACCCCTCCTCCAGCTGCCCCGCTGTGCTCCCCATCAGAGCAGACTTCCCTGACACTAAACCCTAACCTAAATCTAACACTGACACTGAACCCTAACCCTAACCCTGACACTGAAACCTAACACTAACACTAACTCTGACACTAAAACCTAACCTTAATCCTAAGCCTAATCCTGACACTGAACCCTAAGCCTAACCCTAAGACTAACTCTAACCCTAACCCTAACCATAACCCCTAACACTAACCCTAACCCTGACACTAAACCCTAACCCTAACCCTAACCCTGACACTAAAACTAACCCTAACCCTAACCCTGACACTAAACCCTGACACTAAACCCTAACCCTAGTACTAACGCTGACACTAAAGCCTAACACTAACTCTCACACTAAACCCTAACACAAACACTAACCCTGACAATAAACCCTTACCTTAATTCCGACCCTGACACTAAACACTAACCCTAAACCCAAGCATAACCCTGACACAAAACCCTATCCCTAACTCTAAACATAACCCTGACACTAAACCCTAAACCAAACGCTAAGCATAACCCCGAAGCTAAACCCTAACCCTAACCCTAAGCATAAACCTGACACTATACCTTAACCCTAAGCATAACTCTGACACTAAGCCCTAACCCTAACCCTAACCCTGACATTAAAACCTAACCCTAAGCGTAACCCTGACACAAAACACTATACCTAACTCTAAACATAACCCTGACACTAAACCCTAAACCAAACCCTAAGAATAACCCCGAAGCTAAACCCGAACCCTAACCCTAAGCATAAACCTGACACTAAACCCTAACACGAAGCATAACCATGACACTAAACCCTAACCCTAAACGTAACCCTGACATTAAAACCTAACCCTAAGCGTAGCCCTGACACTAAACCCTAACCCTAACACTAACCCTAACGCTAAACCTATACCTAACCCTAACCCTAAATGTAACCCTAACTCTGACACTAAACCCTGACACTAAACCCTAACCCTAACCCTGACACAAAACCCTAACACTAACCCTGACACTAAATCCTAAACATAACACTAAGCCTAACCCTGACATTAAACCCTAAACCTAACCCTAACACTGACAATAAAAACTAGCCCTAACCCTAACCCTGAGACTAAACACTAACCCTAAAGCCTGACCCTAACGCTAACCCTGACACTAAACCTTAACCCTAACCCTGACACTAAACCCTAACCCTAACACTAAACCCTACACCTAAACCCTAACCCTAACCGTGACACTAAATCCTAACCACAACACTAAGCCTAAAACTGACACTAAACCCTAACCCTAACCCTAACCCTAACACTAAACACTAACACTAACCCTGATATTAAACCCGAACCCTGACACTAAACCTGAATCTAACCCTGTCACAAAACCCTAACCCTAACCCTGACACTAAACCCTAACCCTGACACTAAACCCTAACCCTAACCCTGACACTAAACCCTGAAACTGAACCCTAACCCTAACCCTAAACCCTAACACTAAACACTGACACTAAAACCTAACCCTATCCCTTACCCTGACACTAAACCCTAACCCTAATCCAAAGCCTAAACCTGACACAGAACCCTAAGCCTAAACCTAAGCCTAACCCTAACCCTAACCCTATCAACTAACACTATCCCTAACCCTGACATTAAACCCTAACCCTAACCCTAACCCTGACACTAAAACCTAACCCTAAAACTAAGCCTGACACTAAACCGGGAAACTAAACCCTAACCCTGAACCTAAACCCTAACCCTAATCCTGACACAAAACCCTGACACTAAACCCTAACCCTAGCACTTACCCTGACACTAAACCCTAACACTAACTCTCACACTAAACCCTAACCCTAACATTAACCCTGACAATACGCCCTAAAACTAACCCTAACTCTGACACTAAACACTAACCCTAACACTAAACCCTAAACCTAAACCCTAAAACTAAGCATAACCCTGACACTAAATTCTAACCCTAACCCTGACACTAAAACCTAACCTAACCCTGAGACTAAACCCTAACACTGACACTTAGCCTAACCCTGACATTAAACCCTGAACAT
>NW_028168706.1:0-57877 GCF_964237585.1 Gallinula chloropus
ACCCAGCGCCCCAGGAGCTGCCGGGCTGGAGCCCCAGGCTGAGCCCAGGAGCCGGAGGCTGGACAGGGCAGAGAGGTGCCCCTGGGACACCCCAGCCCCCGGCAGCTCCAGGCTGGGGGGACTGGAGGGCTGGCAGGACAGACGGACCTGGGGGTGTTGGGGGGCTGAACACCAGCCAGCAGTGTGCCCAGGAAAGCCAAGGGCATCCTGGCTTGTGTCAGCCCCAGCGTGGCCAGTAGGGCTGGGGAGGGGATGGTGCCCCTGGGCTGGGCACTGGGGAGGCTGCAGCTGGAGTGCTGGGACCAGTTCTGGGCTCCTCAGCACCAGAAGGACATGGGGGGCCTGGAGCAGGGTCAGGGGGCTGGGGCAGGGTCAGGGGGCTGGAGCAGGGTCAGGGGGCTGGGGCAGGGTCAGGGGGCTGGGACAGGGTCAGGGGGGCTGGAGCAGGGTCAGGGGGCTGGGGCAGGGTCAGGGGGCTGGGACAGGGTCAGGGCTGGGGCAGGGTCAGGGGGCTGGGGCAGGGTCAGGGGGCTGGGGCAGGGTCAAGGCTGGGGCAGGGTCAGGGGGGCTGGGGCAGGGTCAGGGGGCTGGGGCAGGGTCAGGGGGCTGGGGCAGGGTCAGGGGGCTGGAGCAGGGTCAGGGGACTGGGGCAGGGTCAGGGGGCTGGAGCAGGGTCGGGGGGGCTGGAGCAGGGTCAGGGGGCTGGGGCAGGGTCAGGGGGCTGGGGCAGGGGCAGGGGGCTGGGACAGGGTCAGGGGCTGGCCCAGGCTGCCCAGGGAGGGGCTGAGTCGCCCCTGGGTGTGTTTGCAAAGGGGAGATGAGGTGCTCAGGGCTCTGGCTCAGCTCAGGGTGGGGATGGTTGGGCTGGGTGAGCTCCAGGGGTCTCTCCCAGCCCTGGGACTCGGGGATCCTGTGGGGGTCCCAGGGGTTTTGCTGCCGAGGGGTGACGAATCCCCCTCCTGCCCCTTAGGAGGAGGAGATGCCAAACCCAACGTCCCCAAAATGAAGCCGAGTCCTGCAGGAGACCAGGAGGCAGCAGCAGACGGCGGCTGTGCGGCCACCGCCGCGGCTCAGAGCGGCACCACCGCTGGCACCCTGACCCCCGAGGGACCGGTGCCCCGCGGCAGCGCCGGGACACGCACACCGAGGAGGTAACGGGGTGACAGACGGGCAGGGGATGGGGTTGGGGGTGAACCAGGCTGGTTGTGGTGACCTCACCCAGCCACTGGCTTGTGGTTCTTCCCAGCGCCGAGGACGCGGCAGAGGTACGGCCGGCCTGTGCCGTGGAGACCCCGCCCCGCGCCGCAGCCGCCGCGGCACCTCCGGAACGTTCTGGTGTGGAGAAAACCCACCAGAGACGGAGGTTTGGTGCTGCCAGAGGAGTGATGGCAGCACCTTGTTCCAGAGGGGAGGAGGCGCCGGCGGCGGCAGAGGCGCCACGTTACCGGAGGCAGCGCCGGAGACGGATTCACCCCAAGGGGCAGGAGGGGATGGGGTGATGGCGACCGGAGAGCGGGATGGAAGCGCCGGGGAAGAGCTGGATGCCCAAAGCCCAACTCACCGTGGCGGTGACGGTCCCGACTGCAGCCACGCAGCGCCGGCGACGCCGGAGGAACCTGACCCACAGGGTGAAGAGGGGGCTGACCGCAGCGAGCTGGGTGACCACAGCCAGGAACCGGCACCTGCACCCGTTGCCTGTGCTGAGGAATCCGGCGCCGTATCCACCGGGGTGGCTGGAGAACAACTGCAGGCAACCGGTACGAGCGAGGCAGCGAAGGACGCGGCTGAACCCCGGTGCAGCCCGGCCGACGCCGGTATCGCCACAGAGGATCTGGGGGTCGGCCCCCCGTTGGCAGAGCCCAAGGTGGAGGGAGACCCGGCTGAGCCGGACAGCGCGGGCACCACCGGCACCGGTAGCCAACCCCGGAGCGGGAACGCGTCCCTGGCGCCAAGCGCGGCACCGGATCCGGCCGTGGTGGTTGGCGGGGATCCGGCAGGTGGGAGCGGAGCTGGTGGCCTGGTGGAGGAACACGGTGCGGAGCCGGCACGCAGCGCCGAGCCCGCGCTGAGCCTGGACGCGCCGCCTCCCGCTGGCTCCGGTGCGGCCATCGCCGAGAGCCTTCCGGCTGGGACGGCGACGCCAGAGCCAGTTCCCACCGGCATCACCCACCCTCCTGCCACAGACCCTCCTCAGGATGAGCCCCGCGCCGCCGCCGCCACCGCGGAGCAGCCGGATCGGTGCCGCGTCGCCGAAGGGAACCACCTGGAGCTGCCACCGCAGCAGGTAACACCCCCCCCACCAAAACACCCCCCTGCCCCCAAATCCCACCAATCACCAGGAAAAAGGGGAGGGGGGAACGAGGCCTGAATCCCCCTCCCAACCTCAGCAGCCCCCTGGGTGTGCACCGCGTGCCGAAGAGGAGACCAGCCCGGCGCAGCCGCGGTGAGCAGCTCACCCGTTCCATGGGACGCCAAGGGGCGGGGGGGATGGTGAGGGGTGAAGCCCTTTGTTTTAAGTGAAGAAACGCTGAGTTTGGCCAATGGAAAGTTCTGGTTTCCCCTCCCTGCCCAGGGACGAGGGGACGGAGGCGTCGCGGCCGCCGGCCCGGTGGGACGACGCGACCGACGTGGTGCGCGGGCTGATCCGGGAACTTTCCAGCCTCAAGTAAGAGCCGCCCCGCGGCGCCGCCGAAATCCGGGGTGGAGAGGGGAGGGATGGGAGAGGAGGGGACAGCCGGCACCGCGCCGCAACACCGGGACGGGGCAGGGGGATGGGGGGCTGTGGGGTGACAACAGGCGCCCGCTTCCTGCTCACCCACCCACCCACCCACCGCAGCCGCCTGGCCATGAGCGCTCACCGGGGCCTGGAGGTGCTGAGGAGGCCGAAGCCGCGGCGGAACCGGCGGCCGGCGCCCCGGGACACGGTGAGGAGGTGGAAGGAGACATAAAGCCGGGGTCGGAGCCGGATCCAACCACAGCTCGAGTCTTTATTAACCAACTGGTTGCCAATAAACACCTTCCCAACGCCAGAAACAACCGGTAACAACCCAACTCCGCGTTGCCGGAGCTGCCGGTAACCGTCCCGCCACCGGAACCGCCCGCGGGGGGTCGGTGAGGAGCCGGCGCTGCCCTCGGCCACCCCTTGGGATGATCAAAACCCACCAAACCAACCCAAAACTGAACTGAACCCAACCACCAACGTGTCTCCCCCTCTCCCCTGGGGGGGTTTCGCCGCGGTTCCCGGTAACGGTTCTCACCAAGAACCGCTGCTGCCACCTGGCTTCACCAGCTGGGGAGTGGAACTGGGGAGACTGGTTTTGATAGGAAGCCCCATCTGAGGTGGTTCATCCCTGGAGGAATCCAGAGCCGGGCAAAGCAGAGCCAATCCCTGGAAGAGAAACCGGGAGAGGTGGGAGAGGAGCACTGGGGCAACTGGGAGAGGAGCACTGGGGCAACTGGGAGAGGTGGGAGAGGAGCACTGGGGCAACTGGGAGAGGTGGGAGAGCACTGGGGCAACTGGGAGAGGAGCACTGGGGCAACTGGGAGAGGTGGGAGAGGAGCACTGGGGCAACTGGGAGAGGTGGGAGAGCACTGGGGCAACTGGGAGAGGAGCACTGGGGTAACTGGGAGAGGTGGGAGAGCACTGGGGCAACTGGGAGAGGAGCACTGGGGCAACTGGGAGAGGTGGGAGAGGAGCACCAGGGCTTCCCCCTCCCTCCATTACCTCCCCTGGATCCCACTCCCAGTTAACCTGAGCGCTCGGCATCGCGGATGCGGCACGCGGCGTCACCAGGAACCCGGCGTCGTGCCGCCTCACCCAAAGCCCCCAGCTCAACCAGAGCCAAACCCCCCCACCCCCACCCCTCCCCCCATCCCCAAAACCCCTCCAGGTTCTGCTGAGCCGAGCGATCCACCCCCCCACCCTCCCCCCCACCAAACCCCACTCTGGTACCTCCGGTACCGCCGGGATCTCTCCGCTTCCCGCTACTTCTTCTCCGCCGTCGCGGCGCGGCCGCTCGCCTCACGCCTGCCGGCTGAGCTCCGCGCCGAGCGGCTGTAGACGGAGGTGTAACCGCGGCGGGTGAGGGGGCAGAAGCGCTTGGTGTGCGCCCGGTCCTGGGTGGCTCCGCACTGGGGGCAGACGTAGTTGCGGAGGACGGGGCACTGGACGCGGCCGCCGGCGTCGCGCAGGCTGTGCCCGCTGTACACCTGTTTGGCTTCGCCGTTGTGCTTGCAGAAGCCGCAGAGGGATTTTGCCGGTGCCGGCGCCGGTGCCGTGGGCCCCACGGTGGGGGGTGAGGCTGGTTTGGTGATGGCAGCGGTGGTGGTGGCGGTGGCGATGGTGGCGATGCTGGTGGTGGTGGTGGTGGTGGTGATGGCAGCGGTGGTGGTGATGATGGTGCTGGTGCTGGTGGTGGTGCTGGTGGTGATGATGGTGCTGGTGGTGATGGTGGCGATGGTGGTGCTGGTGGTGGTGGTGCTGGTGGTGGTGGTGGTGCTGGTGGTGGTGGTGCTGGTGGTTCTGGTGGTGGTGACGCCGGGGTCTTGCGGTAACGCCGCCAGCACCGCAGCCAGGCCCAGGTAGTCGTTCCACATGTCGAAGGCGGCGCCGCGCTCCACCCCGCGCCGCGCCCCGGGGTGGCTTTGGGGGGCAGGATGAGGGTCCATGTGCCGCCTGCTGCTCCGGCAGCACCAGGAAGGGGCCAAACGCTGCCGCCGCCTCCCAGGGTCAGCTCCCTCCTCCCCCTCCCGCCCCCCCCCCCCCCCCCAGCCAGGCGCCTGGAGCCAACGCGTCTGCCCCGAGGGGGTGGGGGGTGGGGTGGGGTGGGGGGCGTCTGCGCCTCTCCCCCTCCCCCGGTACAAGGGGGCCGCTGCCGAACCCGCCGTCGCGGTGCCGCCGTCACCCTCACCGGCGCTGAACCCCCCTTGGTGCCAAACCCCAGCGGATTTGGGGGTTCCACCCCATTTTGGGGGGGGTGGGGGTCTTGCAATCACCCCCTCCCCTCCCCCAGCACCACCCCAAACTCACCAGGCGCCGTCCCCGGCACCCACAGCCCCGCGCCGGGCGAGTTGGGGCCACAAACACCATTTTTGGGGCGAAACCAGAGGGTTTACACCCCCTTCCCCCCCAAACCCCCCCTCCCGCCCCCGGGGAGAGCCGGGAGCGCCGGGAATCACCCGCTAACAGCCGGCAAATCCCCCCCACGCCCCCAGCCCCGGGGCGGCTCCGGGATGTGGCTGTGCCGGTGACCGGGGAGGTGGGTTTGGGGTCACCCCGGGGTGCTCCCGGCACCCAAATCCGGTGGGTTGGGGAACGGGCCGGAGCGGAGCTCCCGGTGCCGGACCGGGGCTGTGGCGGTGGCACCAGACTGGGGCTACGGCTCCACTACCCAACTGCGGCTACAGCGGCGTCACCGAACTGGGGCCTATGGTGGTGTCACCAAACCAGGGCCCATGGCTCCGTTACCAAACCAGGGCCTATGGCAGCATCACCGAACCGAGGCCTATGGCGGCGTCACCGAACCAGGCCCTACGGTGGTGTCACCGAACCCCGGCGACGGCGGCATCACCAAACCGGCCCGACGGCGCCGCGGGCAGGTGGCGTCAGCGGTTGTCCCGGCCGCTCCGACGGGCCACGGGGCACACGCAACGGTCGATGGTTTCACCTCAGCCAGAAAACTCACCGACAGCGTTGAATGTTCTCCGGAGCCGCCGCGTGACGCCGGCACAGGCGCCGGGCAGAGCGCTGGCGCTCTTCCCCCAGGCCCATCCCCGGCGAGGGGCTGGGGTGCGTGCTGAGGACTGGGAAGGGATGTGCTGGGCCGGGCTGTGCCATCACCGTATCCTGCTGTGCCGTCACCATGCCCGGCTGTGCCGTCACCATACCCGGCTGTGCCGTCACCATACCCGGCTGTGCCATCACCGTACCCGGCTGTGCCATCACCATACCCGGCTGTGCCGTCACCATAGCCAGTTGTGCCATCACCATACCCTGGTTGTGCCGTCACCGTGCCCCTGGCCGGTGGCGGAGGGAGGGAGCGCTGGCTGAACAGGCCCCAGCGCCCCAAAACCGGGGAGGCGGGGACACCGCTGGGGTCACTGTCTGCGCCCCCCACCCCCCCTTCACCCCCACCCCTCCGAGGGGCTCCCCAGCCCGCCCGGTGCCCAGCGGCTCGTAGTGACGTCACGGGGCACCCCCCAAGCAGACCCAGGATGGGGGATGGGGGGGAGGTTGGGGGGGGGTTGAGGGGGGGGGAACCACCCCAAACTGCCCCGGAAGGGCAGAGAACGGGGGGTCCTGCGGGGGCGGCCCCGGGGCTGCCGGGAGGGGCTCGGTCAGCGCCCCTCACCCCAACCCCCGCCTCGGGGGGGGGCCCGGGGGGCTCGGGGGGGGTTCGGGGGGGCCCGGGGGGGCTCGGCGGGGCCCGGGGGGGGTCGGGGGGGCTCGGGGGGGGTTCGGCGGGGCCCGGGGGGGCTCGGGGGGGCTCGGGGGGGGTTCGGCGGGGCCCGGGGGGGCTCGGGGGGGGCTCGGGGAGGCTCGGGGGGGTTCGGGGGGGTGCTGGGGCCCAGCCCATCGCTCTGCCCCTTCCGGGGGGGGGGTTACGGCCCCGCGCTCCGGCACCTGCCGTGGGTTTGGGGTCAAAACCGGGGGGAACGGGCAAAACCCGGGGGGGGCCGCGGGTCCCACCCGCACCCGGGCGGGACGGGAGCGGCACCGCCCCCCCCGACCCCCCCCCGGGGATGGAGCGCGGTTCCCACCCCCCCAACACCCCTCCGGGGGTCCCGGGGGCCGCCCGGGGGGGCTCGGGGCGTCCCCGCGCCCCCGGCCCGGCCGCGCTACTCACGGGGGGGAGGGGTCGGGCCCCGGGGCGGCGGCGGCGGCGGCGGCGGCGGGGGGGGGGGGTCACCTGAGGCCACTGCCCCGCCCGGCCCCGCCCGGCCGCCGCCCATTGGCCGAGCGCCGCGCCCCGCATTCGCCTATTGGTCGGCGCGCTGCCTCTTCCCATTGGGCACTCGTGGCGCTTCGCTCGTTCCTATTGGTCGCGTCCCCGTTGTTTGTTATTGGCGGCTTGAGGCGCCCCCGCCCGCTTCTCATTGGCTGGGGGCTGGGACGGGGTTAACCCCCCGGTGCCGGGACCGGGACTGGGGCTGGGACTGGGACTGGGACATTGGGGCTGGGGCTGGGACTGGGACGCTGGGGCTGGGACTGGGACGCTGGGACAGGGGCTGGGACAGGGGCTGGGACACTGGGACTGGGACATTGGGGCTGGGACTGGGACTGGGGCTGGGACGCTGGGGCTGGGACACTGGGGCTGGGACACTGGGCTGGGGCTGAGACTGGGATGCTGGGACTGGGACACTGGGGCTGAGACTGGGACTGGGGCTGGGACACTGGGACTGGGACTGGGACACTGGGACTGGGACGCTGGGGCTGGGACTGGGATGCTGGGACTGGGACACTGGGACTGGGACCCTCGGACTGGGACACTGGGGCTGGGGCTGGGACTGGGACACTGGGACTGGGACTGGCCCCATGGTGCCTCTGGCATGTCGAGGCACCGTGTGGTGTGCCTGGCACAGCACGTGTGTGCCAAGCTGTGCCGTGCCATGCCAAGCTGTGCCATGCCAAGCTGTGCCGTGCCATGCTGTGCCATCCTGCAGTCCCTCAGGACCCTGTGCCGTGCCATGCTGTGCCAAGCTGTGCCATGCCATGCCATGCTGTGCCATCCTGCAGTCCCTCAGGACCCTGTGCCGTGCCATGCTGTGCCAAGCTGTGCCATGCCATGCCATGCTGTGCCATCCTGCAGTCCCTCAGGACCCTGTGCCGGGCCGTGCCGGGAGCAGCTCCCCTGGTACCGCCACACGGGTCCCGGCGTGGCCGCAGGTGCCCGGTGTGACGGTGTCGGCTCCGTCCCTTGCACGGTGACACGGTGACACGCGGTGACATGGTGACATGTGGTGCCACGCGGTGCCACGCGGTGCCGCCTGTGCCGCCGCGCTCCGGGTGACCACACGTGCCGCAGCCCAGCCATTCGCACCCCCCCCCCGGTGCCGCCATCCCCCCCGGTGCCACCAGCGCCGGGGCCCCGCGTGGCGGCAGCACCGCCCGGGCGTGGCGGGAAGGCCGCGCGGTGACTCAGCGGCGGGGCCCGCGCTTGACGCCGGGTCCCACCGGCACCGGGTGGGCCCCGGAGGGGAGGGGGCCGAGCTGCCGGTGGTCCCGGGGGGCCCAGCTGGGGCCTGGGGGGGCCGGGGACACCCTGTGGGTCTGGGGGGGCCCCGTCCGGCCTCTGAGGCGCCTTTGTTTGGCGCGGGCCGGGCCCAGCCCGCGGTGACTCACGGGCACGTTGCTGCGCCCTGAGTCACCCACACACCCCCCCCCCACCCCCCCAGCTCCATCGGGGTCCCCCCGGGGCCCACAGCGGGTGGGATCCGGTCATGGGGGAGCCCTGCGAGGGGGGGGTGGGGGGTGCATGGGGGTCCCAGGGGCGCGTGGGAGGCCTGTGGGGACGTGAGGGGGCCCATGGGGGTGTGTGGGGGGTGGGTGCCAGGGGAGGGGGCACAGGGGGCTGTGGGGGCAGAGGGGGCACTTGTGTCACCGGGGGTGCTGCCCCCCGAGTCCTTCACCCCCTGGTGCCTCTGCCCTTGCACCCTGGGGAGGGGGACACCCCATGGGACACCCCCCACGGGACACCCCCCACGGGGACACCCCACGGGACACCCCCCATGGGGACACCCCACGGGGACACCCCACGGGGACACCCGCTCAGTGCCCAGCGCGGGCAGAGGATGATGGGGGGGGGAGGGGGGAGCCGGGGGGGGCTGGGGGGGGGTCTGGGGGCTCCCGCCCTGCCCCAGCAGTGCTGTGGGGCGGCCGTGGGCGCCTGCCAGCCCGGTGCTGCCAGTGAGTCACGGCCGTGACTCAGCCCCACCACAAACACCGCGTCGCACGGCAACACCGCCCGGCCCCACGGCCCCTGAATCACACCCCACGGCCCCACAGCCCCACAGCCCCTGACCCACAGCCCCACGGCCCCACAACCCGGGAGCCAGGCCAGCCCCACGGCTCCGCTCCCTGGGAACAGCATCCCTGGGGCCCATGGGAGCCGTGCTGGAGCAGCACTGGGGATGCTGGGGGGGGAGCTGGGGGGGTTTGGGGGGGGGCCAGGCGTGTCCCTGGGTGAGGAAAGAGGAAGCCCAGGGGGGAGCGTGGGGGTGGGAGGAAAGGGAAATCCCATCCCAGCAACACACCCCTGCTGCCAGCGCCCGGCTCCCAGTCGCCCCAGTACCAGGGCAATCCCAGTCTGCGGCACACCGGGGGCTGGGGGTGGGATGATGGGTGCACTGGGGTGGGGGTGTCCTGGGGTGCTGGTGTCCTGCCCATACTCATCCCATCCCCATCCCCATCCCCATCCCCATCCCCATCCCCATCCCATCCCATCCCCATCCCATCTCATCCCCATACCATCCCCATCCCATCCCATCCCATCCCATCCCCATTTCCATCCCATCCCATCCCATCCCCATCTCCATCCCATCCCCATCCCCATCCCCATCCCCATCCCCATCCCCATCCCATTCCCATCCCATCCCATCCCATCCCCATCCCCATCCCATCCCCATCTCCATCCCATTCCCATCCCCATCCCATCCCCATCTCCATCCCATTCCCATCCCCATCCCCATCCCATCCCATCCCCATCCCCATCCCATTCCCATCCCATCCCATCCCCATTCCCATCCCCATCCCATCCCCATCCCATCCCATCCCATCCCATCCCATCCCATCCCATCCCCATCCCGCTGGCGGGACGTTTCCCCTCGCTCCCTGGTTGTGCTGTTCCCATTTCCAGGCGCAGGACACAGTCAGACAACAGGAATTTCTTGGTGTAGTGACCCCCTGACACCGGGTGGGGGGGCAGAACATCCTGCGGTGACACCTGTACCCATCCCTATGGCTCATCCCGGCCACGCCAAACCACACTTCAACCAACACCACCACGTGCCCGTGGCGCACCGTGCCATGCTGTGCCACCCATGGCTGTCCCTGTGCCGTGCCACCCCCATCCCATCCCATCCCATCCCATCCCATCCCCATCCCATCTCCATCCCATCCCATCCCATCCCATCCCATCCCCATCCCATCCCCATCCCATCCTATCCCCATCCCCATCCTCACCCCCATCCCATCCCCATCCCCATCCCCATCCCCATCCCCATCCCCATCCCATCCCATCCCATCCCCATCCCATCCCATCCCATCCCCATCCCATCCCCATCCCCATCCCCATCCCCATCCCATCCCCATCCCCATCCCATCCCATCCCATCCCCATCCCCATCCCATCCCATCCCATCCCATCCCCATCCCCATCCCCATCCCATCCCCATCCCCATCCCCATCCCCATCCCCATCCCCATCCCATCCCCATCCCCATCCCCATCCCCATCCCATCCCATCCCATCCCATCCCATCCCATCCCATCCCATCCCCATCCCCATCCCATCCCATCCCATCCCCATCCCATCCCCATCCCCATCCCATCCCATCCCCATCCCCATCCCCATCCCATCCCATCCCATCCCCATCCCATCCCATCCCCATCCCAATCCCCATCCCATCCCATCCCCATCCCAATCCCCATCCCATCCCATCCCATCCCCATCCCCATCCCCATCCCATCCCATCCCATCCCATCCCCATCCCCATCCCCATCCCCATCCCCATCCCAATCCCCATCCCCATCCCATCCCCATCCCATCCCATCCCCATCCCCATCCCCATCCCCATCCCATCCCCATCCCCATCCCAATCCCATCCCATCCCGCGGCACGTGCGGCCGTCGCGCGCTGCGCGCCCCCCGCCGCCCCGTTCCCAGCGCGTGTGCGCGGCGGCGGCGGCGGCGGCGGCGGCGGCTTCGGCGCTGAGTCAGGCGGGAGGAATGCGCCGTCTGGCGCGTGGGCGAGCGCCAGCCGCGGCCGCTGCCATTACCTAGAAAGGACATTTCTGTGCCGCCGGCCCCGCGCCGCCGCCACCGCGCCCGGTGCCCCCCGAGCCCAGCGCGCCCGGTGCCCCCCGCGCCCAGGGCCCCCAGTGCCCGGTGCCCCCCGCGCCCGGAGCCCCCCACTCCCGGAGCCCAGCGCGGCCGGAGCCCAGCGCCCCCCATGCCCAGTGCCCCCGCGCCCAGCGCGGCCGGTGCCCACCGTGCCCGGTGCCCCCCGCACCCGGTGCCCCCCGCGCCCGGAGCCCAGCGCCCCACGCACCCGGTGCCCCCCGCACCCGGAGCCCCCAGTGCCCGGTGCCCCCCGAGCCCGGTGCCCCCCGCACCCGGTGCCCTCCACGCCCGGTGCCCCCCGAGCCCGGTGCCCCCAGTGCCCAGTGACCCCCGCGCCCGGTGACCTCCGCGCCCGGTGCCCCCCGAGCCCAGCGCGCCCGGTGCCCCCCGCGCCCAGGGCCCCCAGTGCCCGGTGCCCCCGCGCCCAGCGCGGCCGGTACCCCCCGCACCCGGTGCCCCCCGCACCCGGTGCCCCCCGCGCCCGGTGCCCCCCGCACCCGGAGCCCCCCACGCCCAGCGCGGCCA
Organism: Gallinula chloropus; assembly: GCF_964237585.1. Taxonomy (NCBI): domain Eukaryota; kingdom Metazoa; phylum Chordata; class Aves; order Gruiformes; family Rallidae; genus Gallinula; species Gallinula chloropus. Next base: position 11,582 of record NW_028168706.1, read on the forward strand.
GTGCCCCCCGCGCCCAGGGCCCCCAGTGCCCAGTGCCCCCCGCGCCCGGTGCCCACCGTGCCCGGTGCCCCCCGCGCCTGGTGCCCAGCGCGGCCGGAGCCCCCTGCACCCGGAGCCCAGCGCACTCGGAGCCCCCCGCGCCCGGTGCCCCCGCACCCAGCGCGGCCGGTGCCCCCCGCGCCTGGTGCCCCCCACACCCAGTGCCCCCCATGCCTGGTGCCCCCCACGCCCGGTGCCCACCGTGCCCGGCAGCGTGTGGCACACACAGCGCACTGGGGGAGCTCGGTGTGGTAGTGGGGGGGGATATGGGGCAGGGGTGTGTGTGTGGGGGGGTGGGGTGTGTGAGTGAGTGTGGGTGTCCGGGGGGGCTGCGTGTGTGTGGGGGCGCGTTGCCCTGTGTGTGCACACGCGTGTGCATGTGCACCGCAGCGTGTGCCATGTGCTGCCACACACATGTGCAGCTCAGCACGGGTATTGCTGTGTGTGTGTGTGTGTGTGTGTGTGTGGGCACGCACGGTGCCACGCGTGTGCCATGGTGTGTCCTTGCACACACACCCCACCCCTCACCCCACACATGTGTACTGTGGCGTGTCCTTGCACACACACACCCCTCACCCCACACGCGTGTGCCATGGTGTGTCCTTGCACACACACACACCCCTCACTCCACACGCGTGTGCCATGGCGTGTCCTTGCACACACACACCCCCCACCCCACACGCGTGTGCACTCCTGGCCACGCATCACCACACGTGCCGGCTGCCCGGGGCGGTGCTGCCCAGCCCCACGGTGCGTGTTGGGGTGCAGGGGAGGGGGGGGTGTGGGGAGTGTCCCCCCCACACACACCCAGCCCCACGTGTGGTTAAAATTAGCAGCTGGCTCAGCCTCTCCCGCCGCCTCCGCCAGATGTGCGGCCGCTGCCAGATGTGCGGCCGGAGCGGGGAAGCGCCGTGGCCGCCGGCCAGGCCAGACCCGGTGACGGTGACATCCCGGTGGGGCACCGTGTGCCGACAGCCGCCGGACACGGCCGGACACGCAAGACACACCACGGGGTGGTCGTGTCCATCCCCACGCCGCCACCGCGCCGGCGTCGCCGGACGGGCAGCCGGTGTTGGGGGGACACAGCCCGTGCGCCCCGGCGGGCACCGGTGGGGGTGCCTGGTCCCCTCCCCGCTATTGTTTACCCGCCCTGGGCGCGCGGAGGAAACCTAAAACCTCCCAATAATTGTATTTAGGAACTTCCATCATCTCCACGGAGACGGGCGCTGACGTGACGGGGCCGGATCCTGGCAGCGCCGGGCCAGGCCTGGTGTTAACCCCCAGGGTGCCGCCGCACCGCGCCCACGTGCCGGCCACGCAGCGCGAGGACCCGGCGGGTGAGGCCGGAGCCTTGGGGATCCCTGGGGAAGGATTTCGGGGGGTCCCGGCTGTGACACGCGCTCGGCCCTGTGCGCGTGCGGGGGGCTCCGTGTCCCAGCGGGGGCTGTGTCCCCCCCCCCAGGTCTTTATCCCACCCGGGGCTGGATCCCAGTGGGTCCGTATCCCACCTGGCTCCATATCCCACCCAGCTCCCTATCCCTCCCCTCCAGCTCCCTATCACCCCCTGGCTCTGTCTCCCATCAGGGTCTGTATCCCCCCCCAGCCCTATATCCCCCCTGGCTCCATATCCCACCCGGATCCGTGTCCTCCCCAGCTCCGTATCCCCCCCATTTCCATATCCCCCCCATCTCCCTATCCCTCCTGCTCCGTATCCCACCTGGCTCAGTACCACCCCAGCTCCATCTCCCACCAGGGTCTGTATCCCCCCCCCCACCTCCATATCCCATCAGGGTCTGGCTCCCACCAGGGTCTGTATCCCTGTGGGTCCCTATCCCACCAGGCTCTGTATCCCCCCAGCTCCATATCTCACCCGGCTCCACCTCCCACCCATCTCCATAACCCCCCATCTCCATATGCCACCCATCTCCATATCCCCCCCAGCTCCGTATCCCACCCAGCTCTGGCTCCCACCAGACTCTGTATCCCACCCATCTCCGTTTCCCCCCAGCTCCATATCCCCCCCAGCTCCATACCCCAACCAGCTCCATATCCCCCTCAGCTCCATATCCCCCCCAGCTCTGGCTCCCACCAGGGCCTGTATCCCAGTGGGTCCCTATCCCACCCATGTCCCTATCCCACCCATGCCCATCTCCCCCCCAGCTCCATCTCCCCCCACCTCCACCTCCAGCCCCATCTCCACCACCCAGCGGGTTGGGCACCCACCCACCCCCTCACCCTCCTTCCCACCCCCCCCAGCCAGGCCAGGGGGGTGTCAGCAGGACTTTGGGGGTGGCAGGGCGCGGGCTGGGCGTTGCCGCGCTGGGGAGGGGCCGGGGAAGGCGGGGGGGGGGGGGTGGGGAAGGGGGGGGCAGGGGGGGGGGGGGCCCCCGGGCTGGCGGCGGCCGCAATGACGCGCTGTGGTTTTGCCGACTTCCGATGCAAAACTCTGTTTAATGTCTGTGTGTGCGGCATCGCCATGGCGACCCCGCGGCACGGCCGCCCCCCCGGACCCCCCCCCCCCAACACCGGCCCCCGCTGCGGGCGGCCGCATCCTGCCCGCTCTGCCAGGGCCGGCACGGCAACCGCGGCCTGGGGACCCCCAAACCCACTCCCACGGGTGTTCCCCTCACCCACCACCCACCCCCCCGGCATCCCTGGTGTCTCCCCCTCCCCCAGACCCGCTGTCACTGATGAGAGTAGCCCAGAGTCACCCGTGTGATGTGGGGACCCCGAGGTCACCCTGTGTCCCCTCCACATCCCCCCCCTTCATCGTGCCCCCAACATCCCCCCCTGTGTCACCCCCACAGCGGCATCCCCCCCCCCACCAACCCAGCCCCCCCCCCCCTGCAGCCAGGCAGCCCCAGACCCCCTCAGACAACCCAGGGGAAACTGAGGCACAGGCCAAGCTTGTGGTTGGGGGTCCTTCCCCAGCCCCCCACGCTGTGGTCCCCCAATCCCCTGCGCCACGGGGCACGTGTCGCCCTGGGCGAGCGCGGCCTCGCCCCACCGCTGCCCCTCACAGCCCCCTAAGGGGTGTCGCCGTCCCGCCGCAGACCGTACGGCACCGCGCGTCCCGCCGTCCGCTCGGGGCCCCCGGTGGCCTCGAAAGGGTGCGAGAGCCCAGGCGCCACGGCCCAGGCCCCTCCTCTCGCCGCCGCCGCGGCCTCGCCGCGCTCCCGGGGCGGAGCGAAGGTTTTAAAAAGGATTTCCCTTCTTGGAGTAAAAGTCAGTGACTTTGGGAGCCTTCGCGCTCCCCGCCCGCCCGCCCGCCGCCGCCCTGGGGGACCCCAACGGGGCCGCGGCCGCCGGCGCTCCCGGTGAGTACGGACGCCGAACGGGTGCTTGGCCAGGCCTACCCTCCCTCCCCCCTCACCCCTTAAAGCTCGGGCGGTGGGAGACCCCCCCCTCCCTCCTCCTCTCCCAGCCTCAGAGGAAAGTTGCCGTCCCTCCAGGGCGGTAGGGAGAAGGGTTGGGGCCTGGGCGGCCTCGCTCGCCGCGTGCCGAGGCTGTGCCAAACCCACGCCAGGGCCTCGCCAAGGCCTCACGCAGTGGCGACGGCGGGTGAGGGGGCTGCGGTCACCAGGTTCCCACCAGAACCGCCAGTGGGGTCCCCAGGGGTCCCCGACGGCGTGTCGGGGCGTGGCGGCGGCGGTGGCGGCGGTACGGCCGTGGGCATCGAGGTTGTTGGCGGTACCGGGGCCAACACAGAGGGGTGGGGTAACACCAGGGTATAGCTGAGGGGTCTGGGGGCTCGGGACCCCCCCTGCCCCCCCCACCTCCCCCCAGCCCGGGCGCGGTGCGTTAGGCGGGCGGGGGCCGCGGGAGGGTGTGCCGGGGCGGGCGCCGCCGAGGAGCGTGATTCATCCTTTCCCCCCGGCGCTGCGTGTGCCGACGGGCGCGGACGGGGCGGCCCCTTCCTCGCTCCTCCTCGGCCCCCGCCCCCGCCTTGGCCCAGCCGACGCCATCGGGAACCGCGCCGGCACCCCCAGGCCTCACCACCACCACCACCACCACCACCACCACCACCACCACCCCCCCCGCACCGGCACCGCCACCACGGCCCTCGACCCCCCGAAGCCTGCGGACCCCCATCCCCGCGTCGCGGGCAGGATACGGAGAGGGGTGGGAGCGGCTCTGCCCCACGGCAGCCGCCTCGCGCCGCGCCCGCCGCAGGCGTCGGGGAGGCGGCGGCGGCACCGCCGGCTTTTCCCGCCCGATGGTTTTTGGCGGCAAAGTGGGGACTGATGGCGAAGGGTTGGGGGGGATCCCCACCCCTTCCCCAGCCCCCCCCCGACGGTGGGGAAGGCCGGCGGCCACCCCCGCTCGGTGCCCGGCGGGGCCCACGTGAGCCGGTCGGAGCTGCCGAGCCGGCAACGCCCTGGCGCCCGCGCGGGCAACAAGCCCGGCCGGGCTGGCGGCACCAGCTTTGGGAAGCAGCCGTGGGCGCCGGGGACGCCCCAAACCAAGGCAGGGGGGGTGGGAAGAGGGGGGGGAGTCACACCCCAGCCACACGATGCCGACGGCTTCGCGCCACAACTCAACCGACGGCGGCAAAACTCCCAGGAGCCGCCACGGGCGCCGCCACCGCCGCGGCACCGGCACCGAGCGGCACGCGGCCCTGGCCGCCGCCGCCACTCCGAAGCCCCCGGGGTCTCACCGGCTGCCACCCCCGTTGGCATCTTGGGCTTCGGCGGCGCCGCGGCGGCCGGGACGGCGGGAAACCGGGGCGTGCGGGCGGCTCCCCACCCCCTCGCCCGGGCACGCGCTCGCCGGCCCGGCACGGCCCCCCCCGGGCGGCACCAGACGTCGTGTTGACGCCGCCGCCGTCCGGCGCTGTTTATCCCGATGGGTTTTTGGGCCCATTCCACCCCATTCCCTTTGAAGTCCGCCCGTTGTCGTGGTAACGGTGATGTCATGGCCGGGCGGGGCCTTTGCCGGCTCCCACATGGCGGCCCAGGAGCCCCGGGCCCCCATTACGCGCTTCTTCCAGGAACTCCCCGGCCGCCGGCGTCGCCGGAACCGCGACGGACACAACCACCCCCATCCCTTCCCGCCTGGGGACCCCACGGCTGCCCCACGGCCAAGGGGACACGGTGGGCTGGGGGTGGGGTGTGTGGGGGGCTCAGCTCAAGGGGGACACGGCGACACCGACGGCATTGAGGCCTGTGGAGCCGCGGCGGCGCTCGGCACCGCGTGGTCCCACCGCGCCCACCAAGGAGCCGTGAGGACCCCGGCGTAGTGCCGAAGCCCGGCTGGGGGTGGTGGGGGGGACACGGGGTGGGTGGCAGCTGGGATGACACCGGCGCTTGGCCGGAGTAGCCACGGCACCGCGCGCGGCACACGGCCCCGGCTCGGTCACCGGCACCGTAACCGTGTGCCGCGGTGCCGCCGCGCACGAGGGTCCCCACCGCGGGGTCTCCCGCTCCGTGCGGCACCGTGACTCAGCCCCCCGGGGCGGTGTGTGTCCCCCCCTCTCTTTGTGTCCCCCCCCCTCTCCGTAGCCAGATCCCGCCGGGGTTATTTTTACCGCGGGCCGGGAACGCTCACCCGGCTCGACCCGGCACTGGCAACACCCAACCTGGGCCTGGCTGCCGCAACAGCCGCCCCAAAACACACCCCCCACCCCTCTCCCCTCACACCAGGGTGGGGGGGACACCCACCCTCCCCCCACCCCCACCAGGGACCCCTCTGCTCACCACACCGGCTGGGACCCAGCTCCGGATGCGGCACCGATCCGACCACCACCGGACCACAGCCGGGCCTGATGGGGACTGGGGGGGCTCTCAGGGCCCCCCCCCCTCAATAACCCCCCCCTTCCACCCCCCCCCCACCCGCTGCCGCCCGCCGGGGTTCCTGGCGATGCGATTTTTTACCGTCTCACCCAAAATCACATTGCCAGGGATTTCCAACGGGCGGCAGCCCCCGCACCGGGGCTGGGGGACCCCCCGGGAAGGTTGGGGGGTGGTGGGGGGAGGAAGAAGAAGGGGAAGGAAACCTCCGGGGGGGCCGTGGGGGGGGGCTGCGGGGCCGGGGGACAGGGCTTAGCCCACCTGTGAACAGAGTTGGCTGCTGCGTCGTGTTCACAGTGGCTAAGTTCCGCTCCCCGGCGCCCTCCCGGAGGCTGGACCCCCCCTCGAAGGGACCCGGGACCCCCCCCCAAGACACCGGGACACCCCCCGCCCCAAGGGACCCGGGACAACCCCCGCACAAGGCACCGGGACACCCCCCTCCCCCACAAGGCACCAGGACCACCCTGAAGGGAACTGGGACCACCCTGAAGAGAATTAGGACCCCCCCCCCCATGGGAGCCGGGACACCCCCCAGGGCACTGGGACCCCCCCGATGGGAACCAGGACACCTCCCAAGGGAATTTGGGCTCCCTCAAACGACACCGGGACCCCCCTCCCATCGCTCCCGAAGGACACCAAGAGCCTCCCGAAGGATACCAGGACTCCCCCCCCCCAAAACCGACTCGTACCAGGACCCCCCCCTCCGAAGGACTCCGGGACCCCCCCCAGGTCCTGCCCCCCGTGCCTACTGAGCTGATATGCAGTTGCTTTGGTTAAACTGGCTCAGTTCAGCAGGAACAGGGGTCTGGCCCCGCGCGACGCTGCACAGACCCCCCCACACACCCCCAAATCCCTTCACACCCCCCCACCCACCTCCGGACCCCCCCAGGGACCCTCCAACCCCCCCCCGTGGTGGAGCCCTGCCTGGGTCCCGCGTGCAACAGCCGAGCTCACCGGGACCCGCAGGTTCTTCCACACCGCCGAGACTCCGAAACCCCCCCAGAAACACCCCCACCCCCACCCCAGAGAGGGGGGGAGGGGGCGTCAGGGCCCCACCCGCACCCGGACGAGCCCCGACAGCGCCGGAGCCGCGGGCACAGGGAGGCTCCGACCCCCCCCCACCCCCCCCCAGCCGGGGCGGCACCGGCAATTAGGGGATTACGGGCTGATGAGTCACGGGATGGGGGGGGGAATGGGGGGGTGGGGGAGGGGGAGCCCCGCCCCTCCCCCCGCCGGGGCCGCGTTATTCATTATCCTTCTCCTCGTTCATTTGGCCCCTGTTTTGTTTCCCAAAATAACCCCGCGGCGCGTGGGGAAACGCGCCCGATTTCAGGGAATTTCCCTGATGTCAGAGGAGACGGGGGGGGGAGGGGGGTGGGGGAGGGGCTCAGCCTCCGGCCCCGCCCCTTCCAAAGGGGGGGGTGCCCACGTGTCTTCCCTCCCCCCCCATCCCCCTCCCGAAAGGGCCGCGGCGCCTTTAAGGGTCTCCAGCCAATCACGGCGCGGGGCGGGGCCAGCTGCCAGTCACTGCGCGGCGGACCAATCAGCGGGAAGGGGCGGGGCCGCGCGGCTCCATTCATAAAGTTGTGCTCGGGAGGAACAGCGGGACCCCCCCCCCACCCCCCGGCCCTGAGCTTCCCCCCGCCCCCCGCCGCCTCGACCCCCTCCCAGACACCGCCCCCCGCCCCCCCCCGGCGCAAGCCCGACACATCCACCCCGGAGACCCCGGTAGAGCGGAGAGACCGGGGAGGGGCCGCTCGCTGCCCCGACCCCGTTTATTACCCAGCGGGTTCAACGCGGCCGCGCCCGGGAAGGGGCTGGACGGGGGCGTGAGGGGGATGGGGGGGAGGATGGGGGGAGGGTGTTGCGCTCAGCCCCGGCCCTTCTTGGCTTTGCCTTTCCGGGGGGCTGCGGTGGCGGGGCTGGGGTTGGAGGGGGCCGCGGAGACCACCGCCAGCTTCTTGGGGAGCCCGGTGGCCGCTCGCTGCGCCGCCTCCCGCTCGATCTTCATCCGGATTCCGACCTCCAGGCGCTGGGCGAGGGGGGTTAGGGGCAGCCGGGGGCACCCCCGAGCACCCCTTCCCTCCCTCCCTCCCCCTCTCCCTCCCTCCCTCCCCCTCTCCCCGGCCCGTCTCTCACCTTCTTCAGCTTCTGCTGCCGGATCACCCGCAGCTTCTTGGGGGCGATGACCCGGCCTGGGGAGGGGGGGGGGGGGGGGGGGTCACTGCCGGCGCCCCCAGAGCCCCTCCAAGCCCGCCCGCTCCTCCCTCCCGCCTTCCGCCCGCCCCCCGCCCCCCGGCCGCCCCTCACCTCCCTTCCGCGGGCCCCGGGACGAGGCCGCTGCCGCCGCCGCCGCCTTCCCGGGCCGCTTGGCCGCCGCTTTGGGCCTCCCCTGAGCCATGGCTGCGGCGCGGCGCTTCCGGGGTCCCGTGCGCGGGGCACGCCGGGATATAGCGGGGCGGGAGGAGGCGGCGCAAAGGACGCCGGGATATACCGCGGCGGGAGGAGGCGGCGCAAGGCACGCCGGGATATACCGAGGCAGGGAGTGGAGGCACAAAGGATACCGGGATATACCGAGGCGGCCGCGTGGTGCCCCCGCGCGGCCTTTACTGCCCCCCCGCGGCGCCGTGCTCCGCCAGCGCGCGCCGCAGCTCCCCGGGGGCGAAGACCCCCCACTCGGTGACGATCCCCCCCGTGATGAGCTCGTGCGGCGTGACGTCAAAGGCCGGGTTCCACACGTCGATGTCTGCACACGGGGAAAGGGAGGGGGGGGGGAGGGATGGGGGGGGTCAGACCGTCCAGGACAGGGACCCTCCCGATGGAGACCCCCCCCCCCCAAAATGACAGGGACCCCCTGATGGGGATGGGACCCCCCCCCAAATGACAGGGACCCCCTGATGGGGATGGGACCCCCCCCCAAAATGACAGGGACCCCCTGATGGGGATGGGACCCCCCCCAAATGACAGGGAGCCCCTGATGGGGATGGGACCCCCCCCCCCAAAATGACAGGGACCCCCTGATAGGGATGGGACACCCCCCCCCAGAATGGACCGGACCCCCCAGTTGGGATGGGACACCCCCAATTCCATCCCCCCCCAACCACGAGTCTACACCCCCCCCATCCACTCCAGGCCCCCTCCGCCCCACACGGGACCCCCCAATACAGAAGACACCCCCCCCCCCAGGACATCCCCTACACCCCCCAGCCCTACAAGCACCCCAGGAAGGGGGTTGGGGGGGGGCATGGAGCCACCCCCACCCTACCCAGGGGACCCCAGCCAGCACCCCACAATGGTCCCCCCCACCTACAGCCCTCAAAATTGGGAGTGGGGAGGGGTCCAGCACCCACCTGGGGGGGCCAAGCACAGCCCCTGGATGTGGGTGAGCTCCTGCGCCGGCCGCTCCTCGATGGGGATGTCGGCGCCGCGGGGCAGCTCGAGGTCGCAGGACGAGCTGGGGGCCGCCACGTAGAAGGGGACGCGGTGGTGCCGCGCCGCCAGCGCCAGCTGGTACGTGCCGATCTTGTTGGCCGTGTCACCGTTGGCAGCCACGCGGTCGGCTCCCACCACCACGGCTGGGGATGGGGGCGAGAGGTCAGCGGGGCTCCTCGGTGCCCCCCACCCCATCACCCACCCAACCACCCACCCCACCACCCACCCCATCACCCACCCGCCCCATCACCCGCCACGGCGCTCACCCTGGACGCCGCGGTCCCGCATGGCGGCGGCGGCGGCGCTGTCGGCGATGAGGGTGGCGGGGACGCCGTCGTGCTGCAGCTCCAAGGCCGTCAGCCGCCCGCCCTGGTTGTAGGGCCGCGTCTCGGTGCAGAACACCCGCCCCAGCCGGCCCTGCTCGTGCAGCGCCCGCGCGATCCCTGCGGGCAGCGGCGGGACACGAGGAGGAGGAGGAGGATGAGGATGATGATGATGATGATGATGATGGTGCCATTCTGGGGGGGGGTCCTTACCCAGGGCGGTGCCGTAGCCGGCGGTGGCCAGCGTGCCGGTGTTGCAGTGGGTGAGGAGGGTGACGCTGCCGGTGGGGACGCGCCCCAGGATGTGGCGGGCGCCGTGCGCCCCGATGCTGCGGTTGTCGGCGCGGTCCTTCTCCAGCAGCCCCTCGATGTGCTGGATGATGCTGGAGGGGGGGGTTAGGGGGACACACATAACCCCACATCTCCCTCTGACACCCCCATTTCCCCCACCCCAGGAGACCTGACACCCCAAATTCCCCCTGGGGGGTCCTGCTCCACCTCTCCCCAGCCCCCCAAAGCTCCCCCGAGCTCCCCAAACCCCTCCCAGTCCCCCAAAACATTCCCCTGCTCCACAACCCCCCCACCCCACCTCCCCCAGCCCCCCCAAAACCCCTCCCAGCCTCCCAAAAGCCCCCACACCTCTCCCAGCTCCCCAAAATGTCACAGCCCCCCAAACCTCCCCAAAATCCCCCACCTCCCCCTGCCCCCAAATCTCCCCCCCATTCCCCCCCACATCCCCCTTCCCCCAAATTCCCCCACACATCCCCCTGCCCCAAAATCTCCCCAAATCCCCCCCACCTCCCCCCAGCCTATCAATTCCCCCCCCAGTCCCACCCACAGCCCCCCCGTACCTCTCCCTCAGGCCCCCCCATTCCCCCCCCTACCTCTCCCCCAGCCCCCCCCAGCCCCCCCCATACCTCTCCCTCACCCCCCCAGCTCCCCCGTACCTCTCCCTCACCCCCCCAGTCCCCCCCGTACCTCTCCCCCCATTCCCACCCCGTACCTCTCCCTCACAACCCCCAGCCCCCCCCATTCCCCCCCCGTACCTCTCCCTCAGCCCCCCCAACCCATACCTCTCCCTCAGGCCCCCCCATTCCCCCCCAGTACCTCTCCCTCAGCCCCCCCCAGCCCCCCCCTTCCCCCCCCGTACCTCTCCCTCAGCCCCCCCCTATTCCCCCCCCCGTACCTCTCCCTCAGCCCCCCCTGTACCTCTCCCCCATTCCCCCCCCATACCTCTCCCCCAGCCCCCCCAGCCCCCCCCGTACCTCTCCCTCAGCTCCTCGGCCGTCACCCCGGGGGTCTGCGCCCGGCGCCGCACCAGCTCCCGCAGCCGCTGGGCCTCCCGGGCCAGGTTCACGGCCGTGGGCCGGGCCGTGAGCAGGAAGCGCAGCCGCCGGCCCACAAAGGCCTCCAGGGCCTCCAGGTCCCCCGCGGGGCCCTCGCCCGCCGCCAGCTCCAGCGCCAGGCTCAGGCAGCCCACGAGGGCGATGGCCGGGGCGCCCCGAACCTGCGGGGAGCGCCCGGCTCCCGTCACCGGCCCGCGGCGGGGGGGGCGGGGGGTTCGAGGGGAGTTCGGGGGGGTCGGGAGGGTTCTGGGGGGGGGTTCGGGGGGGGTCGAGGTGTTCGGGGGGGGGGGGTTCGGGGGGGTCGGGGGGGGTTCAGGGGGGTCCGAGGGGGTTCGGGGGGTTTCGGGGGGTTCTGGGGGGTGCGGGGGGGTTCGGGGGGGTCGGGGGGTTCGAGGGGGTTCGGGGGGGTCGGGGGGCTTCGGGGGGGGTCGGGGGGTTCGAGGGGGTTCGGGGGGGTCGGGGGGCTTCGGGGGGGGTCGGGGGGGTTCGGGGGGCTTCGGGAGGGGTTCGGGGGGAGTTCGGGGCGGTGCGGGGGGGATTCGGGGGAGTCGGGGGAATTCGGGGGGGTTCGAGGGGGGTCCTGGGGGTCCGAGGGGGTTCGGGGGGGGTTCGGGGGCGGGGGGGGGTCGGGAAGGTTCGTGGGGGTTCGGGGGGGGGTCGGGAGTGTTGGGGGGGTGCGGGGGGTTCGAGGGGATTCGGGGGGAGTTCGGGGGGGGTCGGGAGGGTTCTGGGGGGGGTTCGGGGGGGTCGAGGTGTTCGGGGGGGGGCGGGTCGGGGGGGGTCGGGGGGGGTTCAGGGGGGTCCGAGGGGGTTCGGGGGGGGTTCGGGGGGTTTCGGGGGGTTCTGGGGGGTGCGGGGGGGTTCGGGGGGGGGTCGGGGGGTTCGGGGGGGGTCCGTGGGGGATTCGGGGGGGTGTCGGGGGGGATCGAGGGGTTCTAGGGGTTTCGGGGGGTTCGAGGGGGTTCGGGGGGGGTTGGGGGGGTCGAGGGGGGGTTCGGGAGGGTTCGGGGGGGGTTTGGGGGGTTCGGGGGGTGCCGGAGCCCCTCGCCCACCTCCATGGCGCGGATGGCGGCCCAGGCCCGGTCCACGCCGTCCACGGGCTCGTAGCGCAGCTCGGCCGGCAGACGCAGCTGGTTGAGGATGGCGAGGGAGCCGCGGCGGTACCGGATCCCCTCCAGCGCCATGGCCGCGGCCACCGGCACCGGCACCGCCCCCAGCGCCAACGGCTCGGCCGGGAGGCGGCAACGGGGCGGGAACTGGGAGGGAAGTGGGAGGGAAATGGGCGGGAAATGGGAGGGAAATGGGAGGGAAATGGGAGGGAAATGGGAGGGAAATGGGCGGGAACTGGGCGGGAACTGGGCGGGAACTGGGCGGGAACTGGGCGGGAACTGGGAGGGAACTGGGAGGGAACTGGGAGGGAACTGGGGGATGGGGGGAAGGGGGGTGTGGAGAGACCCCCCACACACACCCTGGGGTCAGGGGATGGGGGGACACAGCATGGGGGGGATGTGATTTGGGGGGCACACAGCATGGGGGGGTGATTTGGGGGGGACGCAGCACGGGGGGGGATGGGATATATGGGGGGACACAGCATGGGGGGGGATGGGATTTGGGGGGGACACAGCATGGGGGGGATGGGATTTGGGGGGGACACACAGCATGGGGGGGGATGGGATTTGGGGGGGACACACAGCATGGGGGGGGTGATGTGATTTGGGGGGGGTCCCAGCTGGGGGAAGGGGGGTGCCCACACCGCGCTGGTGCAAAGAACCAGAGAGACGCCCGTGACACTGACAGTGTTTAATGGGGGGTGGGGGGGTATAAATTAGGGGGGGGGGATAACCAGAGGGGTGGAGGGGGGGGCGGTGTTTGGGGGCCCCCCCAGGACCAGCCTGGAGGTGGGGGGGGGTCCAGCCCCGGCCCCAGCCCCTGGCTCAGGGGGTCTCAGCCTCGGAGCCGGAGTCCGAATAGTCGGCGACCAGGGATGTGGGGAGGGGGGCTGGGGGGGGCTGGGGGCTGGGGGGGCAACACGGGGCTGGGGGCTCGGGGCTGGGGGGGCAGCAGGGGGCTGTCCCACTCTCCCCCCCCCCCTGCATTCTGGGGGGGCTGGGGGGGGGTCTCTCTCTCTTCTCCGGCTCCGCTGCTCCTTCGCCTCCCTCTCCGGAACGGCGCCGGACGATGCCCAAACCAGTGGGGGTGGCTGGAGGGGGGGCTGAGGAGGGGGCGCCCCCCCTTCCCCTCGGTGCCCAAGCCCCCAGACTCAATTTCCTCAGCGCTTCTCCCGCTCTGGCGCCGGCGGCCGGGGGGAACCAGGAGCGGCTGGAGATCTCCGTCCTCTTCAGCCGCTGCTTCTCCTCGTAGGCTGGGGCAGGGGGAGGCGCAGCGACAGGTCAGGGGGGTGGGAGACCCCTCCCCACGAAGCCCCCCGCGCCCCCCCCCAGCCCACGCACAGTCGGGGCTCTGGTACTTGAGCAGCGCTGCCAGGCGCCGGTCCTCCTCCGCCTCCCGCACCAGGGGGATGCTCAGCCCGGCCTTCGCCTGCAACGCCGCCGCCTCCTCCTCTTCCTCACGCAGCGTCTTCTTCTCCTCCTTGGGGAGACCAGGGGGATCCATCAGCCCCCCCCCCCGACTTCCCCCCAAAATCACCACCACCACCTTCTGCAGCGTCTCCTCCTCCTCCCTGGGGAGACCGGGCACCCAGCAGCCCCCCGACTCCCCCCCACACACACCTTCTCCTGCAGCATCTTCCCCCAGGGAGACCCATCAGCCCCCTCAACTCCCCCCAAAACTCCCCCCACCACCTTCTCCTGCAGCATTTTCCCCCCAGGGAGACCAGGGGGATCCATCAGCCCCCTCAACTCCCCCCACCACCTTCTCCTGCAGCATCTTCCCCCCAGGGACACCAGGGGGATCCATCAGCCCCCTCAAGTCCCCCCAAAACTCCACCCCCGCTTCTCCTGCAGCATCTTCCCCCCAGGGAGACCCATCAGCCCCCTCAACTGCCCCCAAAACTCCCCCCACCACCTTCTCCTGCAGCATCTTCCCCCCAGGGACACCAGGGGGATCCATCAGCCCCCTCAAGTCCCCCCAAAACTCCACCCCCGCTTCTCCTGCAGCATCTTCCCCTCCAGGGAGACCCATCAGCCCCCTCAACTGCCCCCAAAACTCCCCCCACCCCCCCTTCTCCTGCAGCATCTTCTCCCTGGGCAGACCGGGGCGGATCCATCAAGCCCCCCTACCACTCCTTGGGGGGCTCCCCATGAAATTCCCCCCTCAACCTCACCCTAAAACGCCTCCGGAGGCGGCTGTTGAGGGCGAAATCATCCTTCCAGGCGCTCTGGGCCTCCTGGAGACTGGCCAGCGTGGGCACCGCTCTCCTCAGCGCCGCCTGGTCGGCCACCCCGTGCTCCAGCCGGAACATGGGATCCGTCTCCAGCTTCTCCTTCTCCTCCCGCTCTGGGACAGGGTGGAAAAGGAAAGGTGACAACCCCAAAATGATGGCACCTGCCCCAAAACCCCCCCTTTCTCTCCCCCTATGGGACCCACCAGTGGGCAGGACCTGCTGGTTGTCCCTCATGTCCCAGCGCTCCTCCTTGCGCCGCGCGCCGCTCACGATGACGTAGTCGCAGCCCGCCGGGTCCGTCTGCATCTCGATGTAGTTGACACACAGGTGACATTTCATCCTGAACCTGTGGGGAGGGGGGATTTGGAGGTCTCACCACACCCTGGCCCCGGGAAGCGGAGGGGGACGGACGGACAGACAGACAGCCAGACAGCTGCAGCACCCACCTGTAGATGGGGGTTGTGTAGTACATCCCCACTTTCTTCTTCTCCGCGTTGTAGCGGACGCCTGTGAGGGGGGGGAAAGGGGTGTTGGGGGAGGGGGATACAGGGGGGGTTCTCCCCTCCTCTTGCCCCACGTTGGGATGTGGGGGGGGGCAGCCCAGAGGGGAGGGTGGTGGGGGCAGCGCTCACCCATCCCGATGTGGTTCTTGCAGCCGTCGCACCAGATGTTGTAGGGCATCTCGAACCTGGGGACGGACAGACAGACAGACAGAGGGATGCAGGGGGTGGGGATGGGCCCCCCCAGGCTGTGATGGGGGGCGGGGGGGACGTGCAGACACCCCCAGGGTCTGTCCCCTCACCTGATGACCAGGATGCCCTGGGACAGCTTGCGGGCGCGCTCCCGCAGCGGGTGGCTGCCGTGGTACTTGTTGAGGGAGCCATGCTGGGGGGAGAGGGGGGGGTCAGCCCCTCGCCCACCCCCCACCCCCAGTCAAGCCCCAGCCCCTCACCCCCTGTCCCACTCCAGCCCCTCAGTCCCCCCATCCCACTCCCTCACCCCCCACCCCAGACCAGACCCCTCTACCCCACTGAAGCTCCTCAGCCCCCTGACCCCAGCCCAACCCCCCGCTCGCCCCACTGATGCCCCTCAGACCCCCAGCCCCTCACCCCCTGTCCCACTCTCTCACCCCCCCAACCCCAGCTCAGCACCCCCCTCACCAAGCCCCAGCCCCTCACCCCCTCACCCCAGCACCAGCCCCAGCCCCTCACTCCCCACCCCAGCCCCAGCCCCTCACCCAGCTGCTCACCCTCCACCCCAGCCCCTCACTCCCCACCCCAGCCCAGCCCCTGGCCCAATCCCTCACCCAGCCCCTGACCCCCCCACCCGAGCCCCGAGCCCCCCACCCCAGCCCCCGGCCCAGCCCCCACCCCAGCCCCAGCCCCAGGCCCCCCAGCCCCAGGCCCCCCAGCCCCACCTTGGCGGGGTCGAAGTCCGGCGGGTAATACTTGTTGGTGCCTTTGCGCTCGCCCTGCGGGGAGGGGGGAGGAGGGAAACACAACCGGGGGGTAGAACCGGGGGGGGCAGAACCGGCGGGGGGACCCCGGCGGGGCCCCGGCAGCCCCCGGCCCTACTCACCATGGCGGCAGCGGGGGCTCAAGCGCCGCGGGGCCGGGACCTGGCGGGGAAGAGGAGCCGCTGTCAGCGGGGGGCCCGGTACGGGGGGCCCGGTAAGGGGGGCCCGGTACGGGGCACCCCCCCCCCCCCGGGACCAGGCCACGGCCCGGACCAGGCCCCACCCGGTAGAGGGACAAGGGCCCGGGACGCCCCCCCGCCCCGCCCCGCCCCGGGAGCCCGGCAACCGACCCGGGGTCGCCGTGTCCAGCCCCTCCCACCCCCGGTACGGGACCCCCGTCCCGGCAGCACCGACCCCCTCCTGCTCCTCGCCGGGCCCGGCCGCCTCCGCTGCGTCACCCGGCGCACAGCTGACGTCACGGGCGGAATAGGCGCGGCCAGGACAGAAACCGCGCATGCGCACTGCGCCGCAGCGCCCTCAGCGGCGGCTGCCCGTGGCAACGGGAACCATGGCAACGGGGCCCATAGCAACGGGACACACGGCAACGGAACACATGGCAAAGGGACCCATAGCAACGGGGCCCATAGCAACGGGGCAAATTGCAATGAGGCCCCTAGCAACGGGGCCCATAGCAACGGGGCCCATAGCAACGGCCCCATAGCAACGGGGCCCATAGCAACGGCCCCATAGCAACGGGGCAAATTGCAACGAGGCCCCTAGCAACGGGGCCCATAGCAACGGCCCCATAGCAACGGGGCCCATAGCAACGGCCCCATAGCAACGGGGCAAATTGCTACGAGGCCCCTAGCAACGGGGCCCATAGCAACGGGGCCCCTAGCAACGGCCCCATAGCAACGGGGCAAATTGCAACGAGGCCCCTAGCAACGAGGCCCCTAGCAACGGGGCCCATAGCAACGGCCCCATAGCAACGGGGCAAATTGCAACAAGGCCCCTAGCAACGAGGCCCATAGCAACGGGGCCCATAGCAACGGCCCCATAGCAACGGGGCAAATTGCAACAAGGCCCCTAGCAACGAGGCCCCTAGCAACGGGGCCCATAGCAACGGCCCCATAGCAACGGGGCCCCTAGCAACGAGGCCCATAGCAACGGCCCCATAGCAACGGGGCAAATTGCAACGAGGCCCATAGCAACGGGGCCCATAGCAACGGCCCCATAGCAACGGGGCCCATAGCAACGGCCCCATAGCAACGGGGCAAATTGCAACTGGGCCCATAGCAACGGGGCCCATAGCAACGGGGCCCATAGCAACGGCCCCATAGCAACGGGGCAAATTGCAACTGGGCCCATAGCAACGAGGCCCATAGCAACGGGGCCCATAGCAACGGCCCCATAGCAACGGGGCAAATTGCAACTGGGCCCATAGCAACGGCCCCATAGCAACGGGGCCCATAGCAACGAGGCCCCATAGCAACGGGGCAAATTGCAACGAGGCCCCTAGCAACGAGGCCCCTAGCAACGGGGCCCATAGCAACGGCCCCATAGCAACGGGGCCCATAGCAACAGCCCCATAGCAACGGGGCAAATTGCAACGAGGCCCCTAGCAACGAGGCCCCTAGCAACGGGGCCCATAGCAACGGCCCCATAGCAACGGGGCCCATAGCAACGAGGCCCCATAGCAACGGGGCAAATTGCAACGAGGCCCCTAGCAACGAGGCCCCTAGCAACGGGGCCCATAGCAACGGCCCCATAGCAACGGCCCCATAGCAACGGGGCAAATTGCAACGGGGCCCCTAGCAACGGGGCCCATAGCAACGGCCCCATAGCAACGGGGCCCCTAGCAACTGGGCCCATAGCAACGGCCCCATAGCAACGGGGCCCATAGCAACGGCCCCATAGCAACGGGGCAAATTGCAACGAGGCCCCTAGCAACGGCCCCATAGCAACGGGGCCCATAGCAACGGCCCCATAGCAACGGGGCCCATAGCAACAGCCCCATAGCAACGGGGCAAATTGCAACGAGGCCCCTAGCAACGAGGCCCATAGCAACGGGGCCCATAGCAACGGCCCCATAGCAACGGGGCAAATTGCAACGAGGCCCCTAGCAACGGGGCCCATAGCAACGGGGCCCATAGCAACGGCCCCATAGCAACGGGGCAAATTGCAACGAGGCCCCTAGCAACGAGGCCCATAGCAACGGGGCCCATAGCAACGGCCCCATAGCAACGGGGCAAATTGCAACGAGGCCCCTAGCAACGGGGCCCATAGCAACGGCCCCATAGCAACGGGGCCCATAGCAACGGCCCCATAGCAACGGGGCAAATTGCAACCAGGCCCCTAGCAACGAGGCCCCATAGCAACGGGGCCCATAGCAACGGCCCCATAGCAACAGCACCCATAGCAATGGGGCCCATAAGAACGGCCCCATAGCAACGGGGCCCATAGAAAAGTGACCCATAACAACGGCCCCATAGCAACCGGACCCATAGCAACCGGACCCATAGCAACGGGACCCATAGCAACGGGGCCCATAGCAATGGGGCCCATGACAATGAGGCCCTTGGCAACAGGAACCTTGGTAATGGTGTCCATGGCAATGAGACCCATGGCAACGGGACCCGTAGCAACAGGACCCATGGCAACCAGCCCCCCCGGATACCTAAGATTCCAGAGCTCCTCACAGCCATGGTCCTTTGTGTCCCCCCCTCAGTCCCCTGGCCACCCCTGGTGCCCCCCCTCCCGTGCCCCCCATTCCTCAGCCCCCAGCAGCGGCATCTCCAGTTCCCACAGTCTTTCCCCCTCCCCCCGCTGTCCTCAGGCGAACCCACAGCCAAGGGAAGCTCCGCGCACAGCGTGGGCCCCCCGGCACCGCGGGGTCACCCCACAGCCCCCCCTTTCCTCAGTTAATTAAAGCCTTTAATAACTTTAAGCCCCTTATTAGACCCGGAGGCTGACTGGGGGGGTGGGACGGGGGTATCCCCATCACCTGGGGTGTCTCCAGGGGCACAGAGGTGTCCCCCCATCCCCACGCCACCACCTCCGCCGTCACCGCGACCCAGCGGGCACCGCTGCGGCCTCTGATCGCGGCAGCAGCTCTGGGCCGCAGCGGGTGGCAGCTGCTTCATCACAGGGGCAACACTAATGAGCACCGGGACCCGCTGCGGACAGGCGGACGGACAGACAGACGGAACGGGGAAGGGGGTCCCGTGTCCTGGTGGGACCCCACAGCACCACCACCATCCCCTCACACGCACGGATCCATGCGGGAATGGGGCAGACAGCGGGGTGCACCCGCAGTGGGCTTCCCCAGGGGCAGATCCTGATGGTGGGGTTCATCCTGGACCCCCCCCCCGCCCTGCCAGCTTGTCAGCGCTTGGGATATGCTGAGCTCAGCAAATCCCCGGGGCAGCCGGGTGTGTCCCTGCGGTGCACCGGGACACACACCGATGGGATGGGATGGGATGGGATGGGAGGGGTTGAGGTGGGATGGGGTGGTATGGGGATGGGATGGGATGGGATGGGATGGGATGGGATGGGATGGGATGGGATGGGATGGGGATGGGGATGGGATGGGATGGGGATGGCATGGGATGGGATGGGGGAAGCACCCTGGCATCCCGGGCCGGAGTAGGGGGACACACACTGAGGCCAAGCCCCTGGTGCCGGATTCGGGAGGCGGTGCAGGATGTGGCCTCAGCGGGGGAGCATCCCGCCCCGGTTCTGCTCCAGGGCCGGATCCAGCGCTGGGACACGGTGCCCAGCAACACCCGCACCGGCTGCCGGCACCGTGGGGTATCCATCTGTGCCGGCGGCGTGTGGGGGCTCATGGCCAGGACCTGTGGCCGCATCCCGCCCTACGGAGCTGGACGGCTTTGGCTACGGGATCCCGGGACCCACCGGGATGGTGGGAGCCGGACGGCGTTGGGGCGGGTCACCGCGGCCGGTTCCACGCGTGGCGTTGGCACCAGCTCCTCCGGCGCTTGGCCTCTGGTACCCGGCATCGGGCCAGGGAGAAGGGGGAAAGTGCTGAGCCCGGAGCCTGGCAGCACCGGCAGCATCACCCCCCCGGCGCCCTGCGCTGCCCGCACGCGCCTGCCTGCGGTGTGCACACGTGCTGGGCCTCGCACACGCGTGTGCTGGGCCACGCATACGCACACGCACGTGTGTCAGGGCGGCGTGGAGGTTGGGGTGACACTTGGGTCCCTCCACACTGTCCCCCGTGGTGATGCCGGTAGCGCTCTTGGCTTGAGGCTGAGACCGGCCATGCTCGGTGCATCCTCCAGCACCCACCCAGGTGGGGACAGGATGGGGCTGTGGACCACCTACCACCCCCCCACCCCCACCCCATCACCACCACCCCATCGCCGGCGGTGCTGAGCCGGGCTCGTGGCGGTGCCGGGACAAAAGCCGTGCTGGGACAAAGGGTGCTGACGTCACAGGCGCGGGGCTGGGGGCACTGGGTGACCTACTTCCCGCTGCACCGGGACGGGGAGGGGGAGGCGACCGCAGCTTCGGGGGGTGCGGGGTCCCCCAGGCCACGGTGCTGTCTGGGTGTCTGTCCCCCCATCGCATCCACAGGGACGGGACCGGAGTCGGACCGTGGCATCCCCAGCGAGTCCCCGTGGGGAAACTGAGGCAGAGTCCCACGTCCTCACTCAGGGTGGTGGTGTAATTAGAGCCCCAGTTAATGAAGTAACGCTGATGGTCGTGTGTCCCCCCAGCCCCCCTCCTTGTGCGTGCAGCGTGTGTCACACCGGGCGTCGCACGAGGGTCCTGCCTGTGGTCACGCGTGTGGCCACGGGGCCGTGTGGCGCGTACGGGGTGTGACACGCCCTGACATGCCGGCCTGTAGCCCTGTGGGCTCGTGTGTGCCGGCCTGGCCGTGCTCTTGCACACCCCTGCACGTGGCCGTGCACACTCGTGTGAACCCGTCACCGCATCGTCCTGCAGAGCCTTCCCAAGGGCTTCGCACACCCGCGCACGACGGCGTCCCCGGAGCCTTGCACACCCGTGGGTATCATCCTGCCCGGAGCTTTGCACGCCCCTGGGCACCGTCCTGCTGGGAGCCTTGCACACTCGTGTGAACCATCCTGCTGGGAGCTTTGCACACTCGTGTCCACTGTCCTGCCCGAGCCTTGCACACTCGTGTGCCCCATCCTGCCAAGAGCTTTGCACACCCCTGGGCACCATCCCACTGGGAGCTTTGCACACTCATGTGCCCCATCCTGCCAGGATGTTTGCACACTCGTGTCCACTGTCCTGCCCAGAGCTTTGCACACTCATGTGCCCCATCCTGCCGGGACCCTTGCACACTCATGTGCCCCATTCTACTGGGACCCTTGCACACTCGTGTGCCCCATCCTGCTGGGAGCTTTGCACACTCATGTGCCCCATCCTGTTGGGACCCTTGCACACTCGTGTGCCCCATCCTGCTGGGAGCTTTGCACACTCGTGTCCGCTGTCCTGCCCGAGTCTTGCACACTCGTGTGCCCCATCCTGCCCGCAGACACTGACCCAGTGCCGGTCCCCGGTGTTCCCCACACGCCCCCAGAATCCTGCGCCCCCCCCCCCCCCCGGTGCTCCCCCCGCCCCCCAACCCCCAGCACCGCGCTCCTTTTAGCCCGAGCCCGGGCGGCGGAGGAGGAGGAGGAGGAGGAAGAGGAGGAGGGAAAGGGGTGGGGGGGGGAAGAGCCCCGCGGGCAGGCAGGGAGGGAGAGGGGGGAGGAGGAGGAGGAGGAGCAGCGCGGAGGCTCTGCCGCAGCCCGGGCCGATGGGCCCCGCCGCCCCGCTGCTGCCGGGGGGCTGACGGCGACCCCCGCCCGGCCCCGCCGTGCCCGAGGGTTGGGGGGGGGGTGGGGGGGGGAGAGGGAGATTCGCTGCCAGCGCCGCCGGCTCCGCCGCGAGGTTCTTGGGGGGGAGGGGGGGGAATTTGGGGGTTTTTATTTTTTTCCTTCTTTTTTATTAAGCGGTTGGATTTTGGGGGGGGGGTTGATTTCGGGGGGGCATTTTTAACAGTGTCCCCCCCCCGTTCCCCCCCCTCCTCCCCCCGCAGATGCTCCGGGCTGCTCCGCGGGGCTGCTCGGCGGCGGCTGCCGGGGGCGGCGGGACGCGCTGACCGGGCGCGGGTTTTTTTCGGATTACCCCCCCCCCAACCCCTTTCCCCTTCCCCTTCCCCGTCCCTCCTCATCCTCCTCCCCACCCCATCCCCGAGGCCGCTCGGAATTGGCGCAGCCGGGGCCGCCGCGCTGGGGGAGCTGCCGCCGCCTCCCCCCCCCCCCAACCCCCCCCTCAACCCCGCTGCTGCATCGGGGCACCTCGGCATCCCCCCCAACCCCCCCTCTTCTTACCCCCACACCCCCTCCCCGCACCCCGGGCACCGGGAGCCGCAGCGGCGGGACAACCCCCCCCCCCATCCCCATCCCCATCTTCATCCCCATCATCCCCATCCCCAGCCGGGGGGTGCCGCACCATCCCCCCCGCACCCCGCTGCCGGTTCGCGGGGGGGGGTGGGTGGTTGGTTGGAAGGGGAGGCGGGGGGGGGGGGGGTGCATCTCCCGCCGGCCTCCACCGCGGGGGCGCAGAAGAAGGATGCCCGGGCCGGTCCCCGTTCCCACCGGTCCCTCCGCCGCCGTTTGAACGATTCCCGAACCCGGCCGGGACGGCGTCCGGTTTTTCCCCCTCTTCCCGCCGCGGCGGCGGCCCATGGGATGTGATGAGCTTCTCTCCGACTCCGGTCTCAGCAGCAGCAGCAGCAGCGTGAGCCCCGGCCCGTCGCTCTCTGCAGGATGGCTCGTTTCGGGGACGAGATGCCGGCCCGTTACGGGGCAGGAGGAGGAGGAGGAGGAGGAGGAGGGGTCCCGGTGGCCCCGGGACTGCTGCTGGGGGCCGGGGAGCTGGGGGCCCGCGGCAGGGCGGCCCCCCCGGGGCGCAGAGGATGTACAAGCAGTCGATGGCCCAGCGAGCCCGCACCATGGCTCTCTACAACCCCATCCCCGTCCGGCAGAACTGCCTCACGGTCAACCGCTCCCTCTTCCTCTTCAGCGAGGACAACGTGGTGAGGAAATACGCCAAAAAGATCACCGAATGGCCATATCCTTTTCTGGGGGGACCCCCCACCCCGCTTCCTCCCCTCCCTCCCTCCCCCTGCCCTGCATTGGGGTCCCCATCCCTATCCCCATCCCCATCCCCATCCCCATCCCCATCCCCATCCCCACCCCCGGCCAACCCCATGCTGGGGGGTCCCGGTGCCCACCGAGCAGCACCTGGCTCGCTGCTTATGCATCCCCGTTGCCCCACTCTGCATCGGGGTCCCCCCCGCTCCCCATAGCCTGTGCCAGGTCCCCAGCACGTGTCCCCAGCACCCTGACCCGCATCAGGGTCCCTGGTCCATGTCTTGCATCAGCTCCCCCCAGTCCTTGTCCTACACCAGGCCCCCATCCCGGTATTGGGGTCCCCATCCCGGTATTGGGGGCCCCATCCCCGTATTGGGGGCCCCATCCTTGTATTGGGGGCCCCCATTCCTGTACTGGGGTCCCCATCCTCATACTGTGGTCCCCATCCCCCTGCCTTGCATGAAGTCCCCATGCCGTGTCCCCATCCCCCTGCCCTGCTTTGGGGTTCCCCCCCCCAGATTGAGGACCCCCTTTCCTTACCCTGCACCAAGTCCCTGTCCCCAGCCCCCTGCCCTGCCTGGGGGGGGGGGGGTCCATCTCATCCTGGGGTGGCTGGGGGTAGGGGGCTCCATTGCACCAGCATCTCCCAGTGCCCTAATTTGGGGGGGAGTGGGGGTGGGGGAGCTGACCCGCCACCCTTCAGTGCTGCTCTCCATCCCCTCTGTGTGCTCCCACACTCAGGGTGTCCCCCCCCTCCCCAGGGGTGCTTGGGGGGCACAGGACCGTTTTGGGGGGGGCCGTTTTAACACTGCCCTTGGGTCCCTCCTGCCCCTCAAATGGGAGGTGGGGGGGGATCCCCATCACCCCAAAAGGCCCAGTGTGGGCTCAGCCTCCCCCCCCTCCATCCCCCTCCGGAGTCTTTTATGCCCCCCCCCCCCCATGAGCCCGGGGGGAGCGGGTGCTGCCGGTACCCCACTGGGCATGTGCGCCGCAGCCGCGGTGCCGTGGTGATGGGCGGCGGGGGGGGGTGGGGGTGGCGGGGGGGCCACACGGGTCCGGCACAGCGCCGAAATGTCGGTCCCGGTGTGGGGACGATGCCGCCGGCCCCGGGAGCCAAATCCTTGGGGAAAGGGGATGGGGGGGCGGGGGGGGTGCCGGTGGTGCAGGGAGGGGGGTGATGCTGGGATGTTGCTGTGCGGTAGCCAGGCTGGCGGTGCGTGGCCGTGCCGTGCCGCAGCGCAGGATGGGCACCGCCGGCAGCACCCGTCCTGCCACACCGGCCCCGCCGGGCCTTCTCCGCTGGGCACCCAAACCTGGGGTGGGGGGGGGGTCCCTGGTGTTGTGGCAGCGTGTGGGAGCAGAGCTGGGGGTGCTGTGCCATGGGTGGGTGGGTGGGGGGGGTGTTGCTGGTATGAAGACCCCTCTGGCAAGCGCAGAGGGGGCCGGGGAGGGTGATGCATCGCACCGCCCACCCCCAAAACCCTGTGGGCCCCATCCTGGGGGCGCACGGTGCCTCCCCCGCTGTCACGAAGCCGCGGCGGTGGGCGCCGGGTGGCTAGGGGGGGGTTTGCTCCTGTGGCACCCCAAAACCCGTCCAGCTGGGTGCTGGCACCCTGGTTGACCGCGGTGGGTGCCCTCATGGCCGGTGCGGCTGTGCTGTGAGTCGGGGGTCCTTGGCGAGGGTCTGCATGGCCAGAGACCTGTGCCGTGCCAGGTAGCTGTGCCGGCTACCGGCGCTGTGCCGGATAACCACGCTGTGCCAGAGAGATGTGCTGCATCGCCGGGCTGTGCCGGAGTGCTGTGCCGGCCCAGATAAGCTGTGCCGGATCCCGGCGCTGTGCCGGATCAGGGCGCTGTGCCGGATAAGCCGTGCTGTGCCCGATAGCTGTGCCAGATAAGCGGGCTGTGCCGGATAGCCGTGCCGTGCCGGATGGCTGAGCGGAACAGCCGTGCCAGGCAGCTGAGCTGTGCTGGGTAGCGGTGCCGTGCCAGATGGCCACGCCAAATATCCATGCCGTGGAGCTGTGCTGGGATAGATCCCGGCGCGCCATAACCGCACCGGATGGCCGCGGTCATGGTTGGGCCAGGCCCCAGTGCTGTGCCAACCCACCAAGGCGGAGAGCCATGGTGTGCCGGAGAGCCGTGCCGGGAAGGGTGGCTGTGCCATGGCGGCTAGCTGTGCCACACCGTATGGTTGTGCCACTGGTGCGACCTTGGACGAGCCATTGGCACCGGCCATGGGGCAGCTTGGTGAGCCCAGGGGCTGCGGCGTTGCGTGGGGAGGGGGCTACACGGTGCCGGTGGCGCAAACCAGCTGCCAATGGGGGTCCCACTCTATGGCTACGGAACCCAGGACTTGCCACGGAGCTGCCGGATCAGGAATGGGCACCGTGGTCTCACCGCATCCCGGCACCGCCAGCCGGGATGGGGGCTGCGCCCACCGAACATGGACCCCCCCGCCCCCAAGGCGTGTGTGTCTCCCAGCGGTGTCGCGGCTGGGGCGCTGGCGCGGCTGAGCGGGTGCCATGTAGGGTCTCCCCAGGTCCCGCTGCTGCCGAGGCGCTTTGATCACCGCCGGCTCCCGCCAGGCAAGAGGCTTCGTGCCGAGGAGCCGAGGCCGCCGGGGTCGCGCCTTTGATGGGGAAATTAATGAGCTGCAGAGCACGTGGGGGACGGTGGCAGCCGGATTCCACGGCCCTGCTGCCAACCACCACCGCCGAGGGGGTTCCTGAGCCGTCCCCATCCCTTCAGGCACCCCCTGCCTCAGTTTCCCCAACCCACCAGCCCCCCTGGGCCTGGCTTTTCCTTGACTCGGCCCCACTCCTTTTGAATACATGATTTTAGCCACCATCATCGCGAACTGCATCGTCCTGGCGCTGGAGCAGCACCTGCCCGACGAGGACAAGACCCCCATGTCGGAGCGGCTGGTGAGCGCTGGGATGAGGGTTCGGGGGTGGGATGGGCTGGGGGGAAGGGGGGGGCGGCTCTGGTGAGGGTCCCCAGCCACCCCAGCCCACACCCGCACCGTGTGCACAGCCGGTACCTGGCACACAGTGGCCGTGGCTCCCATTCCCCCCCGGACCTGCTGGTGTCCCAGTTTTCTCCTTACTGGGAATCTGGGCCACGCTGGGAGCGGCAGCCGCCTCCGCCGCCCAGCAGCACCTGGGGACAGGGTTGGGAGCAGGGAGGGGGGGTATGTGTGAGGGGGACACACCACGACACGTGGGGTCAGAGGCTGCCCTGGATGGCCCCTCACCCCATAGCCTGGCAGATGGGGAGGTGTGGGGTGTGTCTGTGGGGGGATGTCTCCCCCAAAATCCATCACCCTGATGCCTGTCCCCCCCCCCACCCCCCCAGGACGACACGGAGCCGTACTTCATCGGCATCTTCTGCTTCGAGGCGGGGATCAAGATCATCGCCCTGGGCTTCGCCTTCCACAAAGGCTCCTACCTGCGCAACGGCTGGAACGTGATGGACTTCGTGGTCGTCCTCACCGGGTGAGGTCACGGCGAACACGGGCCGACACGCGTGTGCGTGCGTGCCCCCTGCGCGTACACGCGTGTGCTGGCTCCCGGCTGCACCCCAGGGGTGGGGGGGGGTGTCACGGGTTCCTGAGGGGCTGGGGCAGGGAGAGACGTTAATTATTGCCTGTGGCGCTCGTCCCGCTTCCCCCGGCGGCAGCAAGTGCCTCTTAAGGCTGTCACAATATTTCCCTGTGCCGCCACTCACCAGCCCGGCACACGCAACCCACCGCCGGCGCTTCAGCATCCCGGCACTGGTATTTTGGCCTTGGAGCCCTGTGTTGGCCCCCAGTCCGTCCCCCCTCACTGTGTGCCCTGTGGTTGCCTTCGTGTTGGGAGAGACGGTGGGGAAACTGAGGCAGGGAGTGGCAGGGCTCTGACATGGGCTGTCCCCCCTCTGTGCCCCCTTCAAGCCCTTGACTGCGTCAAGGGGCTGCTCTGGCTGCTTCCTCCTGCTCTGCCCCCACCCACCCTTGCACCCCCTCCCCAGCACCCTGCTCTCCCCCACCCCATAGCCCTGGCCCCCAGCCCCAGCCCTGGGAATGAGTCGCGGCGTTACTGGGGCTGATGGGGATGAATGAACTGGAGGGGACCTGTGGCCGGATGAATGGGGATGAATGGGGATGAATGGGGGTGAATGGGGGTCAGGGGGGTGAATGGGGGTGATGGTGGGCTGAATGGGGGTGATGATGGGCTGAATGGGGTGAATGGGGGTGATGATGGGGTGAATGGGGTGACAGGCTGAGCGGTGCTGGCCGGTTGCCACGGTGCTGGGCAGCAGCCAGGGACCCTCCACAGTGTCCGAGGGGTCTGTGGGGCTGGCAATGGGTCCTTGGGGTGCACCCAAGCATCTGGGTCCCCCTGCCACCCCCTGGCTCCTTGAGAACTCCACAAGCTGATGCCATCCGGGGACTACGACACCCCCCCACCACCACCCCGCCCCCAGCCATGCCCGGTGCTGGCATCAGCACCGGCAACGCTGCCGCGCTCGGCCCGGAAAGGCTAAATATAGCCCAGCACTCCCGCCCGCGCCGCCGGCACCAGCTCCTGGCCGTGGGCACGTGGCCGTGCGCCGGGGACACGGGGCTGGGGGGGGGTGTGTGTGTGTGTGGGGGGGGTGGGGGTCCTCACCCACTGACACCCCCTCCCACCCACCCCCATCGTCAGCATCCTGGCCACAGTGGGCTCCCAGTTCGACCTGCGGACGCTGCGGGCCGTGCGCGTGCTCCGGCCCCTCAAGCTGGTCTCGGGGATCCCAAGTGAGTGGTGTTGGGGGGGGTTTTTGGGGAGGGGGGGGGGGTGGTGTTTTGGGGAGGGGTCTGTATCAGCTCAGAGCCGCCCGGTGCAGGTTTACAAGTCGTCCTGAAGTCCATCATGAAGGCGATGATCCCCCTCCTGCAGATCGGCCTCCTCCTGTTTTTCGCGATCCTCATTTTTGCCATCATAGGGTTAGAGTTTTATATGGGCAAATTCCACACCACCTGCTTCGACCTGGTGACGGGTACGTCTGGGGACCCCCCCCCCCAAAAAAACCCACCCTGAGCCCCCCCCTCCCCTAAACACCCTCCCTTCCCTACCCCCCCCTCTCCTTCCCTGCCTCAGTTTCCCTCCTGAGGACAGCGCAGACCCCTCTGTGGGGACGCCATGGGGCTGACCCCGGGATTTGGAGGGGGTTTGGGGGGGGGGCTGTCTCAATTCCCCCTCCCCATTACGTAGCTCCCTGGGCCCATGGCCTGCGCCTGATATGGAACGGCCTAATTACTTCTCTCCCTTGACGAAGCCGCTGTTAATTGGGGGGAGTTATTTCTGCACAGCACCTTCAGCACCGGGGGGGGGGTGGTAGTGGGGGGGGGGTGGTGGGGGTGAAGGAGGCTGCAAGTTGGGGGTGGGTGGGTGGGGAAACATAGTGAGGGATGGATGGAGTGGGGGGGGCACCCCAAATTCCACCAGGAGAGGGGTGGGGGTGTGGGCAGGAGGGACCCCTGGATGTGTCTGTGTGTCTGTGTCTGCCCGTGTCCCCCCCCCCGTGTGTCCCCCCTCCCCAGATGAGATCAAGGTGGAAGTCCCTTGCGGGACGGACGAGCCGGCGCGGATCTGCCCCAACGGCACCAAGTGCAAGAAGTACTGGGAGGGCCCCAACTACGGCATCACCCAGTTCGACAACATCCTCTTCGCCGTCCTGACCGTCTTCCAGTGCATCACCATGGAAGGGTGGACAGACCTCCTCTACTATGTGAGCCCTGACACCGGGGGGACCCCATTAACACCCCATTAACCTCCCCATTAACCTCCCAATTATCCTCCCAATTAACCCCTCCCACTAACCCCCCACTAACGCCCCCATTAACCTCCCAATTAAGCCCCCCATTAAGCCCCCTATTAACATCCCCATTAACCCCCCCATTAAGCCCCTCACTAACCCTCCATTAACCCCCCATTAACCCCCCCATTAACCTCCCCATTAACCCCCCAATTAACCCCTCCCACTAACCCCCCACTAACACCCCCATTAACCTCCCAATTAAGCCCCCAATTAAGCCCCCCATTAACATCCCCATTAACCCCCCCACTAAGCCCCCCATTAAGCCCCCCACTAACCCCCCACTAAGCCCCCCACTAACCCCCCATTAACCCCCCCATTAAGCCCCCACTAACCCCCATTAACCGCCCCATTAACCCCCCATTAAGCCCCCCACTAACCCCTCATTAACCCCCCCATTAACCCCCAAGTCCCCCATTAACCTCCTCATTAACCCCCCCATTAACCACCCCATTAACCCCCCCATTAACCCCTCACCTAAGCCCCCCATTAACCTCCCCATTAACCCCCCCACTAAGCCCCCCATTAACCCCCATTAACCCCCCCATTAACCCCCCCACCTTATCTTCCCCCCTGCTTTTTGTCCCCTCTGAGGGCTTCCTGTCCCACTCCCACGTGGATGAGGAGAAAATGGGGCACAGCACCCCACTCCCCAGCCATATCCCATCCCTATCAACCCCCACCCAAAAGGAGAGGGTGGTTTGTGGAGGTCACTGTGGAGATGGAGGGGACCCCAAAAAAAAGGATGGGGGGGGTCCCACCTCTGCCTGCAGCCCCGAGTCCTGTGGGGATGCTCTGTGCCCCTCCAGGCTCCCCATGGCCCCCCAACCCCCCAATATCCCGGTGTGGGGTGGGGAGCACACCCGCAGGGTTTTGGGGCGTCACCATCCACAGAAACAAGGCTGTGCCCCCCTCAATGGCCTGTAGGAAATCCCACACCCCCTCCCCAACCCCTTGACCCCCCCTCCTCTCCCCACAGAGCAACGATGCCTCAGGGAACACTTGGAACTGGCTGTACTTCATCCCCCTCATCATCATCGGCTCCTTTTTTATGCTGAACCTAGTGCTGGGGGTGCTGTCTGGGTACGTATTGGGAGGGTTGGGGGGAGGGGGGGGTCAGCAGGAGCGGGGTGCCCACCCTGACCCCCCCTTCCCCATCCCACAGGGAGTTTGCCAAAGAGCGGGAGCGGGTGGAGAACCGCCGGGCGTTCCTGAAGCTGCGGCGCCAGCAGCAGATCGAGCGGGAACTCAACGGCTACATGGAGTGGATCTCCAAGGCGGGTGAGGGATGGGACACCCCCCCCAGGCCCACCCCCGGGACCCCCCGCCGTGGGGGGTGTCCCATCCCCCGCCCCCCAGCCTGCTGAGCCCCTTGCTTTTCTCTCAGAAGAAGTGATCCTGGCAGAGGATGATACGGAGGGAGAGCCCCGACACCCCTTCGATGGTAAGTGTCCCCCCCCAGCCCAAAAGAGTGGGGTGGGGGGAGCTTGGGGGTGAATTGAGGACCCCCCCCCGGGTGACGCCTGCCTCCCTGTGCCCCTCACCCCTGTGGGAGCTCTCCGGAGGGCCACCATCAAGAAGAGCAAGACGGACCTGCTGAGCCCTGAGGATGCTGAGGAGCAGCTGGCCGACATCTCCTCTGTGGGTGGGTGGGGGCGTGGGTGCCCCCGGCCAGGGGCCGTGATGGGCGGGGAGGTGGGGGGGGGTGGGGGGTGGGCGATGGGTGGTGATGGGGTGGTTGAGTGATGGGGAGGGGGATGAGGAGTGATGGGGAGGGGGCTGAGGAGTGATGGGGTCGGGGTGGATGGGTGGTGTGGGAATGAGATGGGGGGGTAATGGGGTGGGGGGATAATGGAGTGGGGGGTGGTGGGTGGTGTGGGAATGGGGTGGGGGTGGGATGAAGGGGTGATGGGTAACGGGATGGGGTGGAGGGGTGATGGGAGACAGGGTGGGGGGCGATGGGTGGTGTGGGAATGTGATGGGGGGGTAATGGGGTTGGGGGGTAATGGGGTGGGGGGAGACAGTGTGGGGGGTGATGGGTGGTGTGGGAATGGGATGGGGGGTGGGATGGAGGGGTGATGGGTAATGGGATGGGGTGGAGGGGTGATGGGATGGAGGGGAGACAGGGTGGGGGGTGCCAGGGCTGGGAAGTGGGGGAATGATGGGTGATGTGGGGATGGGGTTGGGATGGAGGTGTGATGGGGTGGGGGTTGAAGGGGTGAGGGGTGCCAGGGCTGGGAGACGTGGGGGGGATGATGGGTGATGTGGGGATGGGGTTGAGATGGGAGTGACAGGCTGGGTTGATGGGGTAGGGGGTGACAGTGTGTGTGTGGAGGTGACGGGGTTAATGGATGACTGGATGCGGGGGGGGGGGGTGCTGGGTGATGGGTGGGGGCTCCTTTTCCCCCCCGTTTTCCCCCGCAGGTTCCCCCTTCGCCCGCGCCAGCCTCAAAAGTGCCAAGCTGGAGAACTCCACCTTCTTCCACAAGCGGGAGCGGCGGATGCGCTTCCACATCCGCCGCATGGTGAAAACTCAGGCCTTCTACTGGACCGTGCTCAGTCTGGTAGCGCTCAACACCCTGTGTGTTGCTATCGTTCACTACGACCAGCCAGATTGGCTTTCCGACTTCCTCTGTGAGTGACACCCCCTCCCCTCCCTCCCTTCCCTTCCCCTCCCCTCCCCTCCCCTCCCTTCCCCTCCCCTCCCCTCCCCTCCCCTTCCCCTCCCCTCCCCTCCCCTCCCCTCCCCCTCCCCTCCCCTCCCCTTGCACACCCCCTCCCCCAGCACCCCGACTCTGCAGCCCCCCCCCTCCCCAGCTTCACGGTCTCTTGCCCCTCCCCAGACTATGCAGAATTCATTTTCTTGGGACTCTTTATGTCCGAAATGTTTATAAAAATGTACGGGCTGGGGACGCGGCCTTACTTCCACTCGTCCTTCAACTGCTTCGACTGTGCCGTGAGTGGGGATGGGATGGGATGGGATGGGGATGGGATGGGATGGGATGGGGATGGGGATGGGGATGGGGATGGGGATGGGGATGGGGATGGGGATGGGGATGGGATGGGGATGGGGATGGGATGGGGATGGGACGCGGCCTTACTTCCACTCGTCCTTCAACTGCTTCGACTGTGCCGTGAGTGGGGAGGGGATGGGATGGGGATGGGGATGGGGATGGGGATGGGGATGGGATGGGATGGGATGGGGATGGGATGGGATGGGATGGGATGGGATGGGGATGGGATGGGGATGGGACGTGGCCTTACTTCCACTCGTCCTTCAACTGCTTCGACTGTGCCGTGAGTGGGGATGGGATGGGATGGGATGGGATGGGATGGGATGGGGATGGGATGGGGATGGGGATGGGATGGGGATGAGGATGGGGATAGGGATGGGGATGGGATGGGGATGGGATGGGGATGGGGATGGAGATGTGGATGGGATGGGGATGGGGATGGGGATGGGGATGGGGATGGGATGGATGGATGGGATGGGGATGGGGATGGGGATGGGATGGGATGGGGATGGGGATGGGGATGGGGATGGGGATCGGGGTGGGATGGGATGGGATGGGGTTGCAGATGGGGATGGGATGGGGATGAGGATGGGGATAGGGATGGGGATGGGATGGGGATGGGATGGGGATGGGGATGGGATGGGGATGGGGATGGGGATGGGGATGGGGATGGAGATGTGGATGGGATGGGGATGGGGATGGGGATGGGGATGGGATGGGATGGGATGGGGATGGGGATGGGGATGGGGATCAGGGTGGGGACAAGATGGGGACCCCCCAGGTTATCATCGGAAGCATCTTTGAGGTGATCTGGGCTGTTGTGAAGCCGGGAACATCCTTTGGGATCAGCGTGCTGCGAGCTCTCAGGTTACTGCGCATCTTCAAAGTCACCAAGTGAGTGCAGGTGCCACCCTCCTGCCACCCCTCCCTCCACCTCTCCCTCTCTCCATCCCTCCATCCATCCCTCCCTCCATCCCTCCATCCCCAAGGGCACCCAAGCCTTCATCCCTTATCCCCTCACCATCCCCACATCCCCTCGCAGCCCCCCAGCGCTCCCCTCACCCCAAGCCTGGCTCTGTCCCTGCAGGTACTGGGCTTCCCTGAGGAACCTGGTGGTCTCCCTCCTGAACTCCATGAAGTCCATCATCAGCCTCCTCTTCCTCCTCTTCCTCTTCATCGTTGTCTTTGCCCTTTTGGGGATGCAGCTCTTTGGGGACAGTGAGTAACCAGGGGGGACCACCCTGACCCCCTCCCCATCCCCCCAGAGTGGGGGTGTGTCTCCTGAGGGCACCCAGCGAGGGTGGGGGTCCCACCGCTGCTCCCCATGCCCCCCAGGTTCAATTTTGACGACGGGACCCCTCCCACCAACTTCGACACTTTCCCAGCAGCAATAATGACGGTGTTTCAGGTAGGGACACCCCCCCCATCCCCCCCCCAGTGCCCCCCCAGGGGAGGGGAGGGGATCAGGATGCTGGCGTGGCAGAGGGGGGTCCCCACTGCCCCCCGTGGTGGCTCCTTCCCACAACCCCCCCCCAGGAGCTTTCCAGGGGGGTTGAGATGCTGGCAGAAGGGGGGGTCCCCACTGCCCCCTGTGGTTCTTTCCCACCCCCCCAGATCCTGACGGGCGAAGACTGGAACGCGGTGATGTACGATGGGATCAAATCTCAGGGCGGCGTCAAGGGGGGGATGGTCTTCTCGGTCTACTTCATTGTCCTCACCCTCTTTGGCAACTGTATCCTTGGGGGGGGGGGGATGGGGAGGGGCTCAGGAGGGTCTGGGTTGGTGGTGGGGAAGTTGGGGAGACTCCCTGGGACCTTCTTTGCCTTGACTGGGCACCCAGACACCCTCCTCAACGTCTTCTTGGCCATCGCGGTGGACAACTTGGCCAACGCGCAGGAGCTCACCAAGGTGCTGGAGGGGGGTAGAGGGAGGGGGGGCGCAGGCCTGCCCATCGCCCGTGGCCTCGGGGCTGGGCTGGACACGGGCTGGGGCTTTGCAGGACGAGCAGGAGGAGGAAGAAGCCGCCAACCAAAAGCTGGCGCTGCAGAAGGCGAAGGAGGTGGCTGAAGTCAGCCCGCTCTCGGCAGCCAACATGTCTGTCACCATGTGAGTGTCAGTCCGGCTCCAGCCCAGCTCCAGCCCTGGATCCATCCTGGCTCCATCCCGGCTCCATCCCTGGATCCATCCCGGCTCCATCCCGGCTCCACCGGCTCCATCCCAGCTCCATCCCAGCTCCATCCCTGGATCCATCCTGGCTCCATCCCGGCTCCATCCCTGGATCCATCCCAGCTTTGTTCCAGCTCCATCCCTGGACCCAACTCAGCACCATCCAAGCTCCATCCCAGGATCCAACCTGGCTCCATCCCGCCTTGATCCCAACTCCATCCTGGATCCAACTCAACGCCATCCTGGATTGGTCATGGCTCCATCCCTGGATCCATCCCAGCTCCATCCCTGGCTCCATCCTATCTCAATCCCTGGCTCCATCCCAGCTCCATCCCTAGCTCCATCCCATCTCCATCATGTCTCCATCCCATCTCCATCCCAGCTCCATAGCTGGGTCAATCCCATCTCCATCCCGTCTTCATCCCATCTCCATCCCGTCTCCATCCCGTCTTCATCCCATCTCCATCCCATCTCCATCCCATCTCCATCCCGTCTCCACCCCACCTCCATCCTGTCTCCATCCCATCTCCATCCCATCTCCATCCCGTCTCCATAGCTGGGTCAATCCCATCTCCATCCCGTCTCCATCCTGTCTCCATCCCTTCTCCATTCTGTCTCCATCCCATCTCCATCCCATCTCCATCCCGTCTCCATCCCACCTCCATCCTGTCTCCATCCCATCTCCATCCCATCTCCATAGCTGGGTCAATCCCATCTCCATCCCGTCTCCATCCCATCTCCATCCCATCTCCATCCCGTCTCCATCCCACCTCCATCCTGTCTCCATCCCATCTCCATCCCTGGCTCAACCCCCCCACCTCCATCCCCACCCCCACCCTCCCCCACACCCCTCTGCCCCCTTCCCCTCCCCAGGAAGGAGCACCAGAAGAACCAGAAGGCCTCCAAGTCGGTGTGGGAGCAGCGCACCAGCGAGCTGCGGAAGCAGAACCTGCTGGCCAGCCGCGAGGCGCTCTACAGCGAGCTGGACCCCGAGGAGCGCTGGAAGGTGCCCTACGCCCGGCACCTGCGCCCCGACATGAAGACCCACCTGGACCGCCCGCTGGTGGTGGATCCCCAGGAGAACCGGAACAACAACACCAACAAAACCCGTCCCGGTGACCCGGCGCCGCCGATGGAGCCCCGGTTTGGCCAACCCCGCGCCGAGGAGCTGCGTCGGCACCCGCGGTACCCTGATCCTGGGGGTCCTCGCCCTGGAGACCCTCCAGGTCCTGATGGGCGCCGACCCCGGAGCAGCAGCCGTGAACCAGAGCGGGAACCCAGCCAGGAACGCGGTTACGGCGACGCCGAGCGCGTCAAAGGTCTGGAGCGCCGGCACCGAGCGGGAGGTAACCGCGATGGCCGGACCGGCTCACCACAACCGGAGCGGGAGCACCGGCGGCACCGGGCTCACCGGAGGCCGACTGAGGAAGGAGAAGAGGGTGGGAGGCCCGAGCGGCGGCCGCGGCACCGCGATGGCGGGCGGTCGGCGCGGGGTGAAGGCGACGGGGAGCATGGGGATGGAGAGCGGCGCCGGCGGCACCGCCACGCCGCACCGGGCGCCTACGATGGCGAGGGCAGGAGGGATGAGAAGGAGAGGCGGCACCGGCGGCGGAGGTGAGCAGAAGGACACCCCCCACAATCCCTAGGGATGATGGTACCCCCCCATCCCCCACCCCAGAACCAGGGGTGGTGATTTGGGGGGACACCCCCTCCCCTCCTCCCTCCCCAAATCCCCTCTCTGGTGTTTGTGGCACAGACCCGCCCTGGGAGCTGTGCCAGGGGATGCTTGGGGGGGGGGGTCTCCTCTGAGCATCCTCTGTCAAGTGTCCCCCCACCCTCCACCTCCTAGGGAGACCCAGGTCCCCGTGGGGCCGGGGGGCCCCACACTTTCCACCACCCGCCCCATCCAGCAGGACGTGGGGCGCCGGGAACCCCCCGTCGCTGAGGACATCGACAACATGAAGAACAACAAGCTGGTCACCGCTGAGCCCCCCCCAGCACCCCCACCGCCCATGGGCAACCACACCGCCTGCCCCAGCGGGGCTCCCCCGCGACGGCCCCCCGCCACCCCTAACCCACCCCCCCCCGAAAACAACCTGGTGGTCACCAACCCCAGCACCCACAACAACCCCGCCAAGGTGGGGGGCAAGCCGGAGCACACCGCCGTCGACATCCCGCCCCCCCTCCCACCGCCCGCCACCAACGCCCTGGTCCAAGGTAGGGGGACCCCCCCCCACCCTGGATCCCTGGGTAGGGAACCCCCACCTAGATCCCTGGGTAGGGACCCCCTCTCACCCCATATCCCTGGGTAGGGACCCCACCTCACCCCATATCCCTGTGTACGGAACCCCCACCTAGATCCCTGTGTAGGGACCCCCTCTCACCCCATATCCCTGGGTAGGGACCCCCTCTCACCCCATATCCCTGGGTAGGGAACCCCCACCTAGATCCCTGGGTAGGGTCCCCCCCTCACCCCATAACCCTGGGTAGGGACCCCCTCTAACCCTATATCCCTGGGTAGGGACCCCCCCTCACCCCATATCCCTGGGTAGGGACTCCCCCTCACCCCATATCCCTGGGTAGGTAGGGACCCCCTCTCCCCTGATATCCCTGGGTAGGGACCCCCTCTCACCCCATATCCCTGGGTAGGGGCCCCCATCTCTGGGGCTGGGGTCTCTGTGGGATGCAGAGCATCCAAACTGGGTGGGGGGTGGGTGTGTGTGTTGTGGGTGTCCAAGGTGGGGTGTGGGGGGTGTCTGTGTGTGCGGGGGCCGCGATGCTGCCCCCTCCCCACAGTGAACAGGAACGCCAACCCCGAGCCGCTGCCCCGCAAGGAGGATGAGGAGGAGAAGAAGGAGGAAGGCGACGGGCAGGAGGAGAACGGCCCCAAGCCCATGGTGCCCTACAGCTCCATGTTCATCCTCTCCACCACCAACCCGTGAGTGCTGCCCGGGGAAGGGGGGGGGAGGGGGGTGTGAGGGGTTGTGGGGGGTGTGGGGGTGAGGGAGGGGGGGGTCACCCCTCACCCTGTGCCCCCCCCCAGGTTTCGGAGGCTGTGCCATTACATCGTCAACCTGCGGTACTTCGAGATGTGCATCCTGATGGTCATCGCCATGAGCAGCATCGCGCTGGCTGCCGAGGACCCCGTGCAGCCCAACGCCCCCCGCAACAACGTGAGGCACCCCCCTCCCAGCTCACCCCCACCCCCACCCCAAAACACCCCCAGGCTCAGCACCCCACCCCAGGCTCAACACTCCCCCCACATGCTGCCCCTGAGACTCCTGACCTGGCTCCAGGGTACTAAGGGGAGGGGGGTGTCACAGGGTGTGAGAGGGGTCCCAAAGCCATGGGGGGGGGGTTCTGGGGTGCCAGGGGGAGCCCAAGCATCTCCCCCCTTCCCAACACCCCCCCCCACCCCCCCAGGTCTTGCGCTACTTTGACTACGTCTTCACGGGGGTCTTCACCTTTGAGATGGTGATCAAGGTGAGCGGTTGGGGGGGGGTGTCTGCGGGGTGGGGGTGTCCCCCCCTCCCAACCCCCCCCTCATCTTCCCCCCTCTCCTCCCACAGATGGTGGATTTGGGGCTGGTGCTTCACCAAGGTGCCTATTTCCGGGACCTGTGGAACATTCTAGACTTCATCGTGGTCAGCGGGGCGCTGGTGGCCTTCGCCTTCACGTGAGTCCCCCCTGGGGGACACAGAGGTGGGGGGGACGGGGGGGACGACACACACACATACAAGGGGAGGGGGCAGTGGGCACGCTTGGGTTTCGCCTCTCCCAGTGCCTCCCAGCGCCTCCCAGTGCCTCCCAGTGGGGGGTCATCCCAGCCCGGCCAGGGTCGACCCCGCGCCGGCGCAGCCGCCCGCAGCGCCCGCTCCCCGCTGCCCGCGCTCCGCTGTGTCGCTTGGCGTCCGTCTGTCCGTCCGTGCGCCTGCCCGTCCGTCCGTCCGTCCCTCCCCGGCCGCTTGCGCTGTGTCGTCCTGTCGCCGTCACGGTGTCCCCACACCCCAGCGTTCCCTGGGGCAGGATCAGTCCCCCCCTGAGCAGTGAGCAGGGCTGGAGTAAGCCCTAAGTAGAGATGAGGAAGCGCTTTAGGGAAGGATGAGTAGCCTCTTAGTAAAGGGATGAGGAAACTCCTAGGAAAGGATGAGTATCCCCCAAGGGACTGAGTGTCCCCTGAGTAAAGGGGGAGGGAGCTGACTGAGCATCCTTAAAGTAAAGCATGAGCATCCCCTGAGTAAAGGGTGAGCATCCCCCAAGGTAAAGGATGAGCATCTCCTAAGTAAAGTGTGAGCATCCCCAGTGGTAAAGGGTGAGCATCTCCTAAGTAAAGGGTGAGCATCCCCCATGGTAAAGGGTGAGCATCCCCTGAGTAAAGGGTGAGCATCCCCCACAGTAAAGGCCGAACATCCCCTGAATAACTGAGAATCCCCTAAGCAAAGTGGGAGCATCCCCACAAGTAAAGGGGTGAGTAAACCCGGAGCAGACCCTGAGTATCTCCTGGTGGGAGTGGGGGGGGGCAGGCGCGGGGCGGGGGTCTCACCGTGCCTTGTCTCTCCCCTTCCTCTGCCACCGGCCGCAGGAGCAGCTCACGGTAAAGTCCTTCCGCCTTGGTCTCCGTCCTCGTGCTCTCCTCGTGCTCATGGTTGCGCCTCGCTCCTCCCCACACACCCCCCCACTACCCTCCAAACCCACCCCCCCTCCCCACGCAGCCTCAGTGGGAACCCTGCTTCTCCCTGGGGTGTGATGAGTGGGGGGGGTCTCAGCCTCGAGCATCCTCCTCCATCATGACCCAATCACATGGGGTTCGGGGGGGGGGGGGGGGGGGTCTAGGGGGGGGAGGTGTTGAGGTGCCGCACTGGGGGGTCCCACATCTCCATGTGTCCCCCCCACAACCCCACCGCAGAGGCAGCAGCAAGGGGAAGGACATCAACACCATCAAGTCCCTCCGCGTCCTCCGCGTCCTCCGGCCCTTGAAGACCATCAAGAGGTTGCCCAAGCTCAAGGTGGGTGAGGAGGAGGAGGATGAGGAGGAGGGGGGGGGGTGTGTTTTACTCCCCACCCATGGGGGAAGGGGTGTGTTTTTGGGGTGGGAGGGGGGTTGTCCTAGCTGGTACCGACCCCCCCTGCCCTGGTCTCCATCCCCAGGCGGTCTTCGACTGCGTGGTGAACTCCCTGAAGAACGTCCTCAACATCCTCATCGTCTACATGCTCTTCATGTTCATCTTCGCCGTGGTGGCCGTCCAGCTCTTCAAGGGCAAGTTCTTCTACTGCACCGACGAGTCCAAGGAGTTCGAGAAGGACTGCAGGTACCGCCCAGAGGGGTGGGGGTCTGCCACCACCCCCCCCCAACCCAAATCCCCCCCCCAGCCCCCTCCCACCACCCCCCTTCCCCTCCCCAAGGGGGGAATACCTGGTCTACGAGAAGGACAACGAGGTGAAGGCGCAGAAACGGGAGTGGAAGAAGTATGAGTTCCACTACGACAACGTCCTCTGGGCTCTGCTCACCCTCTTCACCGTCTCCACCGGCGAGGGATGGCCGCAGTAAGGACGTGGGGGTGGAAGGAGGGACAGACAGACAGACACAGAGAGGATTCCAAGCCCCCCACGCCCCCCACACACCGTTCCCTTCCCCCTTGTCTCACCGCAGGGTCCTCAAGCACTCGGTAGATGCCACCTATGAGAACCAGGGTCCCAGCCCGGGCTACCGCATGGAGATGTCCATCTTCTACGTGGTTTACTTCGTGGTCTTCCCCTTCTTCTTCGTCAACATCTTCGTCGCCTTGATCATCATCACCTTCCAGGAGCAGGGGGACAAGATGATGGAGGAGTACAGCCTGGAGAAGAATGAGGTGCCCCCACCACAGAGCCTTCCCCCTTCCTCTCCCTGAGGGGTTATTTTGGGGGGGGGGGGCACACACCCCCATGGCAAGCTGGTGACCCCCCCTTTGCAGAGAGCCTGCATCGACTTCGCCATCAGCGCCAAGCCCCTGACGCGGCACATGCCCCAGAACCGGCAGAGCTTCCAGTACCGCATGTGGCAGTTCGTGGTGTCCCCCCCATTCGAGTACACCATCATGGCCATGATCGCCCTCAACACCATCGTCCTCATGATGAAGGTCGGCAGGGAGGGGATGGGGTCCTGTTCCACCCCCTAGATCCATCCTGTTCCACCCCTGGATCCATCCTGTCCCCTGGGTCCATTCTGTTCCCCCTGGCTCCATCCTGTCCCCTGGGTCCATCCTGTTACCCCTGGATCCATCCTGTTCACCCCCTGGATCCATCCTGTCCCCTGGCTCCATCCTGTCCCCTGGATCCATCCTGTTCCCCCTGGCTCCATCCTGTCCCCTGGGTCCATCCTGTTCCCCCGGCTCCATTCTGTCCCCATAATCCATCCTGTTCCCATAATCCATCCTGTTCCCCCTAGATCCATCCTGTTCCCCCTGGATCCCTCCTGTCCCCATGGTCCATCCTGTCCCCATAATCCATCCTGTTCCCTCCTGGCTCCATCCTGTTCACCTCCTGGCTCCATCCTGTCCCCATAATCCATCCTGTCCCCATAATCCATCCTGTTCCCTCCTGGCTCCACCCTATCCACTCCCCATCCCCATCCCCATCCCACCCTGGGCTCTGGTCCCCCCCCCCAGTTCTACGACGCCTCCGACGCCTACGAGAACGTGCTCAAGATGTTCAACAACGTCTTCACCTCCCTCTTCTCCCTCGAGTGTCTCCTGAAGATCATGGCCTTTGGCGTGCTGGTACGTGGCACGGGGAACCAGGAGGGGGGCAGCAGGGTCGGGGTGACACCCCACAGGGGGACCCCAACGCCTGGCTCCCCGCACCACTCTCTGCTCCACGCTGGCAGGACCCCGGGGTGCTGGGGGCACCCCAGACCCCGGTGCGTGGGTAAGCGTGGGCTCCCAGCACGGCATCAGCGCCACTGCCCCATGGCTTTGTGTGTGTGTGTGTGTCCCCCAATATATGTGTGTGTCCCCCCCAATATGTGCCCCCCTCCCCCCCAGAATTACTTCCGCGACGCCTGGAACATCTTCGACTTCGTCACGGTGCTGGGCAGCATCACCGACATCCTGGTGACGGAGTTTGGGGTAGGTGGGAGAACACCCCAGGGGCCCCAGAGCCTCGTAGGTGGGTGCAACCTCCCCCCAGCCCCCTTCGCCCCGAGCTCACCCCCTCGTGTGTGTGTGTCCCCCCCCTCCAGAACAACTTCATCAACCTCAGCTTCCTGCGGCTCTTCCGCGCCGCTCGGCTCATCAAGCTGCTGCGCCAGGGCTACACCATCCGCATCCTGCTCTGGACCTTCGTCCAGTCCTTCAAGGTGCCTTACCTCACCCCAAAACCACCCCCCCATCCTCTTCCTCCCCTTCCCCCCCCCCCAAAATACCCAGCCTGTGCCATGGGTGACGCTCCCCGCTCTGCGCCCAGGCTCTGCCCTACGTCTGCCTGCTCATCGCCATGCTCTTCTTCATCTACGCCATCATCGGCATGCAGGTGAGAGACCCCAGACACCCCCCTCCCCAGGTACCCCCCTCGCCCACTCAACCCAGCCCCCTGCGCCCCCTAAACCATCCTGGGCCCCCCACCCCCCTCAGGTCTTTGGGAACATCGGGATTGAGGAGGAGGATGAGGATTCGGCCATCACCCAGCACAACAACTTCCGCACCTTCTTCCAGGCGCTCATGCTCCTGTTCCGGTGAGACCCCCCCCGTGCCCCCCACCCCAGGGTACTGTCCCCCCCCCCACTGCCACCTAGCACACCCAGTGCCACACCGGTGTCCCCTCAGCCCAGCCCCAGTGCCCCCCAGCTTCCCCACTGCCACAGCACCATGTGCCCCCCACCCATCCCCACCCTCACGCGGGGTGAGCCAGCGTGTGTGTGTCCCCCCCAATGTGGGGTGACCCAGTCTGTGTGTGTGTCCCCCCCCGCGGGGCAGGAGCGC
This sequence comes from Gallinula chloropus, assembly GCF_964237585.1. Classification (NCBI taxonomy): domain Eukaryota; kingdom Metazoa; phylum Chordata; class Aves; order Gruiformes; family Rallidae; genus Gallinula; species Gallinula chloropus. The sequence goes on from NW_028168706.1 coordinate 53,419, forward strand.
CACGGGGGAGGCGTGGCACGAGATCATGCTGTCCTGCCTGAGCGGGAAGCCCTGCGACCAGAACTCGGGCATCAAGGAGGACGAGTGCGGCAACGAGTTCGCCTACTTCTACTTCGTCTCCTTCATCTTCCTCTGCTCCTTCCTGGTGAGCCCTGGGGGCACGGTGGGGGGGGTGTGTGGGGGATTTAATCCCCCCCTTCCCCAGCCCTGACACCCCTCTCCTTCACCCCCCCCCCAATAAAGATGCTGAACCTCTTCGTCGCCGTCATCATGGACAACTTCGAGTACCTAACCCGTGACTCCTCCATCCTGGGCCCCCACCACCTGGACGAGTATGTCCGTGTCTGGGCTGAGTACGACCCCGCCGCCTGGTAAGGACCCCCCCAGGGGAAGGGTGTTGGGGTGGGGGGGGTACAGTGTGTATATGGCGGGGGGAACCCCCCCAAATATAGGGGTCACCTCTCAGCGCCGGGGCGCAGCAGCTCCTGGGGGGCTTGGCCGGCTGGACCGTTGTGTCCCCCCCACACACCCCCCCCCGAACCGTGCAGCAGGGTCTGGGGGGGTGCACAGCAAGAGCACCCCCAAGTCCTAAGATGGGGGGGGGGCCCTGGTGTCCCTCCCCTGCCCCGAGGGGGTGTCCCCCAGCTCTGCACAGCCAGGGGAGGGGGGTGAGTAGGGGGAGGTGGGGGGGGGTCTGGCCCCCCAGCGTGGTGCCCGTTAACCTGTCCTCTCTCTAGGTGCTCGGCCGCTGGATTTGTCCCTCTTGCCCCCCCCAACCCTGCCCCCCCGGCGCAAAGGACCTGGGGGGGTCCCAGGGGTGCTGCTGGGTGCCCAGGGCAGGGGGGGCGGGGTGCGTCTCTGCTGTGTCCCAGGGTGTCCCCCCCGTGATGCTCTGGGGGCTTCCTGGCTGCTCTGGGGGTGTTCCAGGAGACTCTGATCCTTGGTGCCCTGGACTGGTCCATACTGGGGTCAGCAGGAAGAGGTGGAGGCGGGGGCGACGGGAGAGCTCCAACTCTCCCCACAACCTCCCCCCAACACACTCCCCTCCCCCTCCCCATCGCAGCTGCTCATCAAATGCAACTCACCACGGAGTCAGCTCCCACCCCCATCATCCCCCCCTTCCCTCCACCATCCGTGCCTCAGTTTCCCATGGCCAATAGCACACCCGTGCCTCAGTTTCCCTGTGTCATCAGTGTATCTTTGCCTCGGTTTTCTCGGGCCACCTGCACATCCGTGACTCAGTTTCCCCAACCCATCGGTGCCTCAGTGTCCCCAGCTCATCGGCATGTCCAGGCCTCAGTTTCCCTGGGCCATCGGTGCCTCAGTTTCCCCAGCTCATCAGCACACCCCTGCTTCAGTTTCCCTGGGCCATCGGTGCCTCAGTGTCCCCAGCTCATCAGCACACCCCTGCCTCAGTTTCCCTGGGCCATCGGTGCCTCAGTTTCCCCTGCCCATTGGCACACCCCTGCCTCAGTTTCCCTGGGCCATCGGTGCCTCAGTTTCCCCTGCGCCATCAGTGCCTCAATTTCCCCAGCTCATCGGCACACCCCTGCCTCAGTTTCCCCTGCCCATCAGTGCCTCAGTTCCCCTGCCCATCAGCACACCCCCTCCTCACCTTCCCTTCCCCAACAACACATCCACACCCCCCTTCCTCCCTACCCTCCCCTCAACCCCCCTACACCCCACCACCACCCCACCACCCCTCAGCGCGCCCTCCCCTCTCTCCCCCCCACCCCACCACCACATCTGCTCTCTCCTTCCCCTCCCCAAACCCCCCAAAACCCCCAAACCCCCACCCCCCACCCCCCAACTCAGGGCCAACCGGCGCGTCGGCGGTGCCGCGGGTGTCTCGGGGTGCTGCCCCCCCCCCCCCCCACTAACCCCCCCCTTGTTCGTTCTTCTTGCAGCGGCCGCATTCACTATAAGGACATGTACAGTTTATTGCGCGTGATCTCCCCCCCCCTGGGGCTGGGCAAGAAATGCCCCCATAGGGTTGCCTGCAAGGTTTGACTTACACTAGAACCCCCCCAGCATCCACGGAATGAATGGCGCTTCCCGGTGTCCCCCCCCCCAGATATATATATGATACTGATATATATATATATATGTACACAGACACACCCCCCTGCAAACCCCCCCCCTCTGCCCCAGGGCCGGACAGACCCCCCCCCTCACCCCCCCCCGCCCCGGAACGCGCCGCATGGAGCCCCTTCCCCATCACCTCCCCCCATCCCCTTGCCCAGCTCTAGCTAGGCGCTTGCTGGACCCCCCCCCTCACCCCCCCGATCCCATCACCCCTCCTCTGACACCCCCCCTGCCTCGATGTACCCCATTCCCGTGGGGATGCATGGGCACCATCGCCTGCCTTCCTCCTCCTCCTCCTCCTCAGGCCGCGGACGGCTGGGTCTAAATCCTCCTTTGCTGTAGTTTTAATACCCCCCCCATTATAATTCCCCCCGTTATATCTCAATACCCCCCCTTATATTTCAACCCCCCCCTTATATTTCAAACCCCCCCTTATATTTTAATTCCCCCCCTTTTATTAGGTTCTTAATACCCCCCTTATATTTTTAACACCCCTCTTTATTATCATTTTAATACCCCCCCATATTTTAATACCCCCCCATATTTTCATCCCCCCCAATATTTTAATACCCCCCCAATATTTTAATCCCCCCATTTATTAGATTTTTTCATACCCCCCTTATATTTTTAATAACCCCCTTTCTTACCATATTAACACCCCCTCTTATACTTTTAGTGCCCCCCCCTTTTATTATAGCTTGGATACCCCCTTATATTTTCAACACCCCCCTTTTCTATTTATATAACCCCCCCTTTACCTTTTTAATACCCCTCACTATATTTTCAATACCCCTTCTTACACCCCCCCTTATATTACTAACACCCCCCTCCTTTATTACACTTTTAAGACCCCCCCTTATTTTCCTTTAACACCCCTTCACTATATTTTTACCCCCCCTTATATCTCTAATACCCCCTTTTATTTTTAACACCCCCAATTATATTTTTATACCCCCCCTTATATTTTTACCCCCCTTATATTTTAATAACCCCCTTATATTTAACCCCCCTTATATTTTAACACCCCCCCTTATATTTACCCCCCCTTATATTTTAACACCCCCCCTTATATTTAACCCCCCCTTATATTTTACCCCCCTTATATTTAACCCCCCTTATATTTTAACACCCCCCTTATATTTTAACCCCCTTATATTTTACCCCCCCTTATATTTTAACACCCCCCTTATATTTTACACACCCCCCTTATATTTTACCCCCCCCCCCCTTATTATTCTTTCCCACAGTTTTTCCGGGGGGTTGTTTCTCCTTTTGATTTTTTCACCTCTCTTCTCCACGTCTCTGTCTCTCCCTCCCCCTTCCCCCCCACCCCAAAACCCCCTCCCCTGTCCCCCCCCCCCCGCCCCCCCCGCTGTCTGTCCCGTCTCGTTTCTCGCTGCCAGGGGCCGGCTGCCTTTCCCGGACATGTTTGACATGCTGAGACATATGGCCCCCCCCCCTGGGCTTAGGGGAGAAATGCCCACCCCGGGTGGCCTATAAGGTAGAATAACCAGAGACCCCCGGCCCCCCCCCCCACCGCCCCGGGCCCCCCCCCCAGGTCCCGGCCCCCCCCAGGCCCCCCCAGGCCCGGCTGCGCTCCCGCTTCCCTTCGGGGGGGCTGTGGGGTGGGGGGGGCTTTAGGGGGTCTTCTCAGTGTCATTTTTTCGGGATTTTATTTGTTTGCTTCAATTTCGGGGATTTTTTTTGGGGGGGAGTTGGTTTTTTGGGTTTTTTGTTGTTTTTTGGGGTTTTTTTTGTTTTTTTGGGGTATTTTTTGGTTTTTTTTCAGTTTTGTTGTTTTTTTTAGTTTTGTTTTGTTTCTTTTCCTTCCTTTGAGCGTTTTTTGGGGGGGTCTCAGGGGGGGTTTTTTTGGGGTTCGGCTGTTGTTTTTCCTCCTCCTGCGGCGAGCCCTGACCGACGCGGGGGGGGGGTCGGCAGCCCCGCTGAGCCTCTCCCCCCCCCCCCAGGATGGGCTGGGTAAGATTCGCCACCCAAGGAGCTGTGGGCCCCCCCCCCACTCACCCCCCACCCTGCCGCCTCCCTGCCCACTGTGGGCTGGAGGATGGGGGCCCAGACACCCCCCCCTCCCACACACCCTCTAGGAGCCTCTATGAGACCCCTCCCATGGGGATCGGGCAGAACCCCCCGTCCCCCCATTGGGGGTCACCTGTGGGGCTTAGCCACCCCCCCCCCTCCAGAAAGCCCCTATTTGGGGTCTCCCATAGTCCCTCCAGCAGCCCCTATTTGGGGTCTCCCATAGCCCCCCCAGAAGCCCCTATTTGGGGTCTCCTGTACCCCCCCCCAGCAGCCCCTATTTGGGGTCTCCCATAGCCCCCCCCAGAAGCCCCTATTTGGGGTTCCCCATGGGGTACCA